>NC_140179.1:14863025-14915525 GCF_963971535.1 Notolepis coatsorum | reverse complement strand
GGCGAAATCTGCCGTTTTTTCAAATCCCAATGTTGACAGCTATGATTGAAATACACATGCTCAGAATAACCCCTCTGATCCAACACTAAAATTCACACACAAGAGTCTGATTTACACATAAACACACGGATGAACCAATACCGAACAACAAGTCAACGACCAAACACATCGAGTCTAACATTATTATAGGCAAATGCAACATTATCACACCAGTCAGCACCCTGGTCAGTACTAAAAGACAGGGTGAGAGCCGCACGCACCCACACACGAGACAAGCGCAGCTGCGCATGTAACCACCAACGCACAATAATCATACCATAGACATTTTATAAATGAGCAATAATGATAATAATACAGTTACTGTAATTAGGAAAAGAAGGTCTTCCCTTAACACAGAAGCGACCACAAAGGCCTGGGATCAGCTGCCTGCGAGATGCGTCCTCACTTGCTGTTTTAAAGTGGCGCGCTAAAGCAGGGTAGTTATTCCAGACTGCTTTTACAGTATTCAAATTACTCGCCACCCACCTGATGGTGAAGATCTGCCCAATTCTCAAAATCTGCAGGTCACAGAAGTAGTCCCTGCTGCAGGTTGTTAGCGTCGCCAGCAGTCAATTTAAAATGGTCTGCGATTGAAGAAGTAGATGCTCCTCCTACCGGCTCCTGCTCAGTCGAGTCCATTGGCTGCTTCGCCTTCTTTGTAAAACCAAAATTGGTTAGAAGGCTTACTTCTTTGATTTTTCGTTAAACTTTCGACATTATCCTGAATACCTGTATTTTCTTTCTTTTAAAACGGCGGGGGAAGTTTGATTTGTGCCTGCAGGCTGCAGGGGCGCCACGCTCCGAATGGTAATTGCAAGAATAGCATGCATGTCACCATCTATTGAACCAACAGTGAATTAGTGCGCAAATCATGAATCATACATAAAAATAGCCACATTTTACGCATTATACACGATGACGACGATACAGAAAATTACAGAAAAATTTGAAATGCATGGCAAAAATAGCATTTATTGTCAGTATTTTAGAGACCCCCCAAAAATTCACAAATCATGTTTTCAGGGGAGCTGATGTCTCATCTAGGGAAACCATGGCTCCCCTAGCTCCCCCATGGTTCGCACCCTGGCTGCCACAGCGCCTAGTAAGGGGATCGCTCCGGAGCTGCAGCTGGACGCTCTCTGTGGCTGCCACAGCGCCTAGTGAGGGGATCGCTCCGGAGCTGCAGCTGGACGCTCTCTGTGGCTGCCACAGCGCCTAGTGAGGGGATCGCTCCGGAGCTGCAGCTGGACACGCTCTCTGTGGCTGCCACAGCGCCTAGTGAGGGGATCGCTCCGGAGCTGCAGCTGGACGCTACTCGCCTGGCTGTCAGTGGTCAGTGGTGGTGTGCTGGTTAGTGTGACATTACATTAGTGAGTGAGCTGCTTAGTGTGACATTACTACTAGTGACTGAGTGAGCTGGTCAGTGTGTCACTGTTTTGGCAGTAATGTTGTTGCCACACTCAGGATGATCTCGCAGCGGGAGAGGGGAGAACTGGCTCGGTTCTACACGGTCACAGACCCTAAGAGGCACCAGAGAGGCTACACGGTGTACCGAGTCACCGCCCGGGTAAGAAGAGGGAGACAACATGACAGTTCTGCTAACGTTCAGTTAGCTTGTTGCCTCAGCTAACGCTAGCTTGCTAGTTAGCTAACAGTGGCTATAGTACCTATAGGCTGATGGTAACAACAACAACAACAACAACAACAACAGAGAGTGAGGGGACTTGGTGATAAGGGGGCATGCTTTGACGAAACGGGAGTATGTTATTCATCATAATAACACATTCAAATAATTCGCGTTAGCTGTAAGATGAAGCCATTAGTGTGTGTAGGCTAGCTGGGTTAGCGTTAGCTACCTAACGTTAGCATTAAATGCCTTCTAGTAAGCACTTAACAAGCTAACGTTAACCTGATTGATTGATTGAACATTTTATTAACAGGTTGCAGAATGGGTACAACTACAGTACAGCTCAATACACACAATTGTTAAGGGGATGCAGACCAGAGAAAGACATTCGTCTTTCACTGAATTGAAAATGGGGGACCCTGATGTAAACAAGACGAAAGTCTTTCTCTGGTCTGCATCCCCTTAACAATTGTGTGTATTGAGCTGTACTATATTGTATCCATTCTGCAATCTGTTAATAAAGTTTTCATTCATTTTTTTCATTCATTCATTCATTGTTTACATCAGGGTCCCCCATTTTCAATTCATCATATGACATACATGACATACAGATAGACAGTACTGCTACTACATCTATAAAGTTATGACATACCAGATTTACAAATACAGTAGTACTGTTTATGATACAAGAAGAGTCTAAAAAAGAGAGTATATACATTGGACGATGACCTGAGGTGACCCCACCCGACACAAAAACACCGGCCACTGTCAGTTGTTAGCCAGCCAATGTCATCATCAGTGTTGGGCAAGTTACATTTAAAATGTAACTAGTTACAGTTACTAGTTACTTCTTCCAAAAAGTAACTAAATTACTTACTCAGTTACAAATTATAAAAGTAACTATTGCGTTACTTTCAAGTAATTTTTTTTACATAAACAACATGCACAAATCTAAACTATTTTACTACTATCTATTTTAATGTTGCTGTGGGACAAAGTGAGACTAGCCTCCAATCAAATGCCATGTATGTAGATATTATAATTACTATGTTTATATAGTGGATCATACAAATACAAACACAATAGATGTTTTGGAACTTTTGATATGTATTGCCCCTCAACAGGCCACAACTGGGCAACATTAAATTATGCTTGTTAAGCACTATACCAAAAATAAATAACAAATATATACTGATTGATTGAACATTTTAATTAACAGATTGCAGAATGGGTACAGTACAGTACAGCTCAATACACACAATTTGTTAAGGGGATGCAGACCAGAGAAAGACTTTCGTCTTGTTTACATCAGGGTCCCCCATTTTCAATTCATAACATTTATGACATGCACAACATACAGATATAAGAATCTAATCTAATCATCTAAACAAATTTAATCATGACATTTAAGACATGCATGACATACAGATATATATATATCTGACTCTGAGCACCTGAAGACTGTGCTATTAAACCAGGAAGTGCAACACTATGTCAGCAGAGTAGAGCCTCCACTACTGCAGTGCCCTGCGCTGCAACACAACAAAAAACGTTCATGGACCCGCGGTCTGTCATTGACTGCTCGCTTGTGTTGTTCGTTGGATTCGTTTTGGATTATTTGGGCTCGCCAAGCAAACTGTCAAAACGTACACGGACCCGCGGTCTCACGTTGAGTGAACTCGCTTGTGTTGTCGCTGACTCGCTTTGTGTCAGACTCTGGAGGCACCCGTCCACCTCTATCTTTGATTGGCTTACCATGACATTTTACTCAACCTCAGCCAATCGCGCTGAGGTTGGCTGAGAAGAACAGTATGCCTCTCGCGCAGAGATCTGTCTGATGAAAAAAACAGCTTCAATCATAGACAGTAACGCGCCGCATTTTTTGGCAGTAACGGTAACAGCGTTATTAAGTTTAAGTTTCAAGTTCAAGTTTCTTTAGATTGTAAGAGTAATCCATTAGATTACTCGTTACTGAAAAAACTAACGCTGTTAGTAACGCCGTTACTCTCAACAACACTGGTCATCATTGTGTTTGACAGGTGGCAATGTTGTTGATTCATAGCTAGCTATGCCACGGATGGACGTTTGCTTGTTCTAGATGGTTTTAGACTCTTTGTATCACAAACAGTACTGTATTTGTAGATCTGGTATGTCATAAATGTATAGATGTAGCAGTACTGTCTATTTGTATGTCATGTTATGATGAATTGAAAATGGGGGACCCTGATGTAAACAAGACGAAAGTCTTTCTCTGGTCTGCATCCCCTTAACAATTGTATGTATTGAGCTGTACTGTATTGTACCCATTCTGCAATCTGTTAATAAAATGTTCAATCAATCAATCAATCAATCAATCAATCAATCAATCAATCAATGGTTGTTATTATTGATGCTAGCTTTGTGTGGAGGTATCTGGATAGCTAAGTTAGTGTTTTGACACAATAATGAATCTAGACACAAATTAGTCTAGAAGTGGCCAGTTTAGCTTGATCAGTACTTCAGGCCAATGGCTGGAACAAACAGAGCAATGACAGCCTCGGGTCAATTGAAGGAAACCCCACAATACTCATAATGATGCAATCAACAATTGTGTGTATTGAGCTGTACTGTATTGTACCCATTCTGCAATCTGTTAACAATTTTCAATCAATCAAGATGCTAATATTCCTGGAGTTGCTCATGCAATAAGAATGAATGGGAGATTGTAATAATGAATGGGAGATTGTAAACACTGACTGTGGCCAGAGTGATTAGGGCTGGGGAGTGGGGAGTATAGGTTACTGAATGTAAAGATATATCGTCATGGATCCATGCAAATGTATGGATTTAAATTATTATTATTTTTTACTATACTATACTATGTAAATATTGTACACTGATGTTTTTACGTTGGTCAAAATTGTTGAATTGAAAAAAGTTAAAGAAAATAGATCACTTTGAATGGAAAAAGTACCATGGCAGCTGCATTACAAGAGAGAACATCATTCAAAAAATGTCATATAACACATTGTAATGTTTACTGGAAAACAAAACTAGGCTAATTACTGTTGAAACTAAGAAACAGTTATATTTTGGCCATATTGCTCATAGTCTGTGTCTCGTCCATCTATCTCCGCCTTCCTACTTAAATGTATGGTAGTGATGTCTCGCCTTCCTACTTGTTATGTATGGTAGTGATGTCTCGCCTTCCTACTTGTTATGTATGGTAGTGATGTCTCGCCTTCCTACTTGTTATGTATGGTAGTGATGTCTCGCCTTCCTACTTGTTATGTATGGTAGTGATTAGAGTTGTTCCGATACCGATACCAGTATCGGAAATGCCGCCGATACTGCCTAAAATGGTGGTATCGGTATCGGCGAGTACCCTCTAATTCTGCGCTCCGATACCATATGATGTAATTTATCAACAACACTGCGGTCTGCTGAGTGAGCATTATAAAACAAACGTGTTTTTAACCGACTGTGAATTAAAGTGTCAATGCTGTTTGTCATTTTAACAGCAGATACTTTCTTAAATGCCATCCTCCCGACAGAGCGCTGTTGACGGGGAGCTCTGATGGGCTCGCGTGCTGGTGTTATTAGCATTAGCTGAACAGCTAACCGAAAGCTAGTTTTAGCTTTAACGTTACCTTGGCTAAAGTTGGGGCTATTCATAATCCAGCAATAATGGCTGCAGACCTGCAAGCAAAGTACAGCAAGTTGGCAAAGGAGTATTCCAACGTAAATCACATTTTCACCAGTAAAGTTACAGTCTTTCCATCTACCGCCGGTAGCTCATGCTAGCTAACCTAGCTCACGTTAACGTGATCACTGATCGACCACCTCGCGTACACAATTAATGACATGTTGCGGACAGCCATATCGGTGACAATGTTTAGCTTTTAGTGCCAAATGATAAGAGTCTGAGGCGGAGTCTCAAAAGAGAATGTTGAATATTTATTGTGCAAAAATCACAACAGCTGCTACTTCAACGGAGCCTTGTGGAAGCAAGTGCAGCAACGAATAATGTCCGTGTGGAACTAATGTGCCAACAACCTTTCCGTGGGTGAACTCATTGAGATCGTTTTCAATTACTGATACTAATACTAATCTATACAATCACCTGTTGTTGAATAAATACCATTACTTTATAGTTATTACTAAAAAACAGTATATATAAAACAGTAGCTGTAAAAAAAAAAAAAAAAAAAAAAACGTTTTATAATTTATATAATTTTATTTATTTATTTATTTTTTAATGTATGCACTGGTATCGGATCAGTATCGGTATCGGCCGATACCCAAAGCTTAGGTATCGGAATCGGATCGGGAAGGAAAAAATGGTATCGGAACATCTCTAGTAGTGATGTCTCGCTCTTCCTACTTGTTATGTATGGTAGTGATGTCTCGCCTTCCTACTTGTTATGGTATTGATGTCTCGCCTTCCTACTTGTTATGGTAGTGATGTCTCGCCTTCCTACTTGTTATGGTATTGATGTCTCGCCTTCCTACTTGTTATGGTAGTGATGTCTCGCCTTCCTACTTGTTATGTATGGTAGTGATGTCTCGCTCTTCCTACTTGTTATGTATGGTAGTGATGTCTCGCCTTCCTACTTGTTATGTATGGTAGTGATGTCTCGCCTTCCTACTTGTTATGGTAGTGATGTCTCGCTCTTCCTACTTGTTATGTATGGTAGTGATGTCTCGCCTTCCTACTTGTTATGTATGGTAGTGATGTCTCGCTCTTCCTACTTGTTATGTATGGTAGTGATGTCTCGCTCTTCCTACTTGTTATGTATGGTAGTGATGTCTCGCTCTTCCTACTTGTTATGTATGGTAGTGATTTACATTTACATTTAGTCATTTAGCTGACGCTTTTATCCAAAGCGACTTACAAGTTCTGTGCGACAAGACAGCAAGAAGGGTATAACTAGAGCCATATGAAATCCGCGTTCACGGAATCGCGGACGGAATCGCGGAATTGACCAATAAAAATGGAATCAACTGCAAAACGTGGAATATTGCAGAATTTGGCCTAATCTGGACTGAAATTCCGTTTTTGGGTGGAACGCTTGGTGCACACGCGACCGGGGAGGCGGACGCTAGAGCGGGTTACACACAACACAGGCAGTCTCCCAAGCGTCTCGCTGCTTCGGTGTTTACATCGTCAAGAAGCTAATAAATTCCCCAATAAGCCCTCAATTCAGAGCAGAGCAGTATCCTAATGACTTTTATGCCTCCGGCGATAAGGTGTTTTGCTAATTCTGTCAACGTTCCGTTATGTAACGTTAGGACATGATCGCTTCTTGCTAAATCTAGTGCACCCATCCATTTGTTTAATGCAAACGAGTCATTATACACTGCCCTTTATAATCGAAATAAACTTAAATAGCTATGAAACGTTTTACAGTACATAGGACTATAGATGGAAATGATAGCTTCTTGCTAGATCTGGTTGATTGATTGAAAACTTTATTAACATATTGCAGAATGGGTACAATACAGTACAGCTCAATACACACAATTGTTAAGGGGATGCAGACCAGAGAGAGACTTTCGTCTTGTTTACATCAGGGTCCCCCATTTTCAATTCATTTGTTTAATGCAAACGATTGTCATTATACACTGTCCTTTATAAACGAAATAAACTAAACTAAAGGTGCCTAAATTATGCATTACTATATTTCATCACAATAAAATAGATATAGCTATAGCTACTGACATTGTGATAATGTCAGTAGTAGCTAGCTGTATCTATTGTTTACACTTGAAATGTGTATTTTTATTTTGTCACAATATTATTTGAAAAGTATTGTGTAAAATGTAACTGTATTTCTGAGTTGCAGCACTTAAAAACATTAAATGGACTGTTATATCATATTCAATTGTAGACATTTATTCATTCCCACTTATTAGACACTATTTCTGGTGGTAAAATGAGCATAAAAAGCAAAATACAGAATTCTGAAATATTAAAACGGAAAAAACGGAATTTGGGAAAAAATTTTATGGAATTTGGAAAATAATAAAACGGATTTCATATGGCTCTAGGTATAACTCTATCAGCTGAGTAACAATGTTCATCAAAGTGTTGCGTGTTACAGTGTAGGTTAGTTTATTAGGACAAGTGCATGACATTAAGGTTAGTCGGGGTTAGATTTTTTTTTTTTTTTTTTTATCATTTCAGATAATGGTTGAAGAAGTGAGTCTTTAGTCGACGGCGAAAGATTGGACGGGATTCGGCTGTCCTAACTGGGATGGGTAGTTCATTCCACCATTGTGGGGCAAGGACTGAGAATAGGCGGCTTCTCTTTGATGACCCTCCGGGAGCTTGGATAGGAGTAGATCTGAGGCGGCCAGAAGACGCAGAGCGTAGGGGTCTTGAGGGTGTGTAGTTAGAGACCATTGACCGGAGGTAGGCGGGAGCGGTTCCCTTTGCCGCACGGTATGCTAGGTCGAGGGCCTTGAAGCGGATACGTGCAGCAATGGGGAGCCAGTGCAGGTCCCTAAGAAGTGGGGTGACATGGGCTGACTTCGGTAGGTTTGAGATCAGGCGGGCCGCTGCATTTTGAATGAGTTGAAGAGGCTTGGTGGCAGTGGCCGGGAGGCCAGCTAGAAGTGCGTTGCAGTAGTCGAGGCGGGAGATGACTGTTGATTGGACGAGGAGTTGGGTGGCTTCTTTTGTCAGGAAGGGGCGTATCCTTCTGACGTTGCTCAGGAGGAATCTGCAGGTTCTGGTTGTCGCTGATGTGATGTCTCGCCTTCCTACTTGTTATGTATGGTAGTGATGTCTCGCTCTTCCTACTTGTTATGTCTAGCTCCTGTATCTCCGCCTTCCTACTTGTTATGTATAATAGTGATATCTCGCTCCTGTATCTCCGCCTTCCTACTTGTTATGTATAATAGTGATATCTCGCTCCTGTATCTCCGCCTTCCTACTTGTTATGTATAATAGTGATATCTCGCTCCTGTATCTCTCCACCTTCCTACTTTGATTTGATTTGATTTGATTAGGGATCCCCATTAGCTGGTGCGATAGCAACCAGCTAGTCTTCCTGGGGTCCACACACAAAAAAACATACAAAAACAATCACTATTGCAAAAACAAAATTATTAAAAGTCAGTACACACAATGCATAATGAAACTACTGTAACAATTAAGATAGCTACAATTACATTAGTGTAAAACAAAAATTACTTTAGTGTTAAAAACAATTTAAGATTCTTTTTAAAAGTGCATCTACTGTAAATGCAGCAGAGGTTCCGAGGCAGGCCATTCCAAAGAGTTAATGCTCTAAAAATAAAAGATCTCCCCAAAGCACTGGTTCTAGGACCTGGCAATTCAAGCTGCCCACTACTGGAACCTCTAGTGTAATGCTCATGCACAGTATTACTAAATTGTTATTGTACTTGTTATGTATAATAGTGATATCTCGCTCCTGTATCTCTCCACCTTCCTACTTGTTATGTATAATAGTGATATCTCGCTCCTGTATCTCTCCACCTTCCTACTTGTTATGTATAATAGTGATATCTCGCTCCCGTATCTCTCCGCCTTCCTACTTGTTATGTATAATAGTGATATATCTCGCTCCTGTATCTCTCCGCCTTCCTACTTGTTATGTATGGTAGTAGTGATATCTCGCTCCTGTATCTCTCCGCCTTCCTACTTGTTATGTATGGTAGTAGTGATGTCTCGCTCTTGCACTGAACACTTCCACCACTATCTATATAAAGCCCTCATTGTCAACACTTGAGCTGTATCTCACTCGACTCTTGCCCTTCCCAGTAAAAACTCCCCTCAGCAAATTTACGAGTCAAAAGGCTGATGATCTTGGTGTAACTAGAAGGTTTTAAGTCGACCCGAGCAGTGAGGTGAGCTCTCTTCTCTCTCTCTCTCCTGCAGATAATCTCTAGAAAGAACCCAGAAGACGTCCAGGAGGTAAGACCAGACCTTCCTTTAACTATCATTTGGGAGTGGATAGGATATATTTATTTGTGTTTATTTATTTAAAATAATAATTTCCATCTGTAGTCCGACTGTCCTTTGCAGGTTGATGTTAACAGATCAGGCAAATTTCAAATGTACACAAACTTCATAACCACAACAACGGACAACATAGTGTACAAGTTACTACTAAACTACACAAACTGCATAACCACAACAACGGACAACATAGTGTACAAGTTACTACTAAACTACACAAACTGCATAACCACAAGAACGGACAACAGTACATGTACAAGTTACTAAACTACACAAACTTCATAACCATAAAAAACAGACAATAGATGAAACAGACAATGACAACACAAATGATGACCAATGTGGCGAGACAAACCCGGGAAATAGGATGACTAAAATGCTTTAGGTACAAAGTGTTAAAGTGACTGGTGCTTGTGCCAGAGTGCTAATGCGCTGATTGTATTGCACTTGAATTGTAAAGTGCTGGAATAAATTGCATGTTAATCGTAGATCACTTTTTTGTACAAAATTACAAAAATAACTAAAAGTTATTGCACCGGAGATAAGCATACATAGATGTATTTATGTACGCATTTTGTAGAAAGTTGTTTACACAGATTGTTATCGTATACGTGCTATTCTAAAACAGTGGTTGCAGATCAGGTTTGTGGACCAACGCAGTTGTGCTGCCTCCTTTCTTGAAAGATATGTGGAGGCAGATGGTGCATTTGGAAGTGTTGTTTTCCCACTGGTTTAGAATATAACCCTTTTAGTTATTGCTAATTATGCTCTACATACACAGCCTAATTTCCCAGGTGATGAATTGTGCTATTCGTTCAAGGAGTTGTGTTGTGAACAAAAATACATCTATATTATTGCATTATTCATGTATTTGCTTCATAAACAGAATTGCTATTGTTGTTACTGGTTGTAGGAGCTCTAACAGCACAGGAGATCAGATTATATAAAAAAAAAGATTATACACACACACACACTCACATTTGTAATGTAAGTCAATATCTTCCTAGAGAGAGAGAGTTGGTCTGTCGGTGTCTATTATGAAATGACAATTGCGTGTCATTGAAGGTCCGTGCTGGTCTGTTGGTTTATTTTCAAAATGGCCGGGTCTTAATCTATCAGCCCTCAAGCTACCGAGATGTGGCACCGATTGATCCAACGTGAATCAGTACTCAGTAGTACCGACGTAATTCGGTCGGTACTGTGGGATATTTGTGGATATCCTGATGAAGAATGTCTCAGTCAACCGAGGCTTGGATAATAACAAGGTTTATTAACCAAACAGATAAAATACATAGAGAGAATGGCTGAGGCTCTCGCCCCAGGTGATCAGCTGAAATTACCCAGGTAAGAAGCCTGGATAGATCTCAAGAGGAGATCTATATAGTTAACAGGAGGGGGTGTGGTCCCATTTGATAGGTCAGATGGGGGGGGGGGGGGTACAGGTAATGGGGACACAGGGGAGGGGAGTGTCTTATTCCACAGAGAGGGGGGGGGCACAGGTAAGGGGATATAGGGGAGGGGACTATATTTACATGAGAACATTATATATTATACCACAATACTCACTTTTCTTTCTTATAATGTGGGTGAGATTAATGTATAATATACCAGGATTGTTTGGAACAGGTAAAAGTGAGTGGGGATAATAGTTTAAAATAGAATTATTTACATACATGATTAATAGAATTATTTACATACATGATTCATGACATGATCGACTGGACTGCGGTCTGTGTTATTTTGATATCAGAGATGTGGGAATAGATATCACCCTTTTCTTTTATTAATCGCTCAAAATACCTATATCAATGAGTGGTCCTCATCTCTGATATCAAACAACAATTAACATAATCATTAGAAGCTATCGCTGTGCAAATATCTTGGCATACCTTCAGTCGTTCATGTCGTGACTCTGGGGAGCTAATGTGATCGTTGTGCATACAGGCATCGTAATAAACCAATTAAATACATGCACTGTCTGTGTGGTCAGAATGCACAGGGTGAAAAAACAAAATTGTGTTCATAATTATTAGGAATCGGATTTACACATAAGGCTAATGTGTACAAAAACATTTTAACAACCGTTAACCTGGTGGTTAATAAAACTAACATGATTGCTTATGGGAAACTGTTCACAAATATATATATATATTTTTGCACATTTTGTGATGATTCTTGATGAAATTACTTAGGATCCAGTTGTATTTAATCTGAGTTTGAGTGTCACTTTCATCTGTGATTGCCTCAGCTTTGTTGGTCTTTACTTAGAATCAGGCAATTTTCTCCATTTCTTCTCTATAAATGAGGAGATAAAACGTCTTATGCATCGCTTCTGTATGTAATTCTAGTGCATATACTATCAATGGTTCACCATACAGGTGCAAAACAACGTTACATGTCCTCTTCTATGAGAGAATAAAACAACTGATTCTTTCTTGTCTGACAATACAATTTTGTAACCTAAGTAATTCTAATGTGATGTAATGTGATCATGTGGTCACTTCTTCCTTCAGCAATACATTTTAGCTCATTATTACTAACCATTGTTAATGCTTTCTCATTGATTTCTTTTCATCACATCCCTAGTTCATCGTTTTGCAGATACATACAATTGTGTGAAAAGTTTCCTGCTTGTGAAGGTATTAATCTGAATGATGTTGCGTCGTTGTTGACAAGGTGTTCTCTGTCGGTCGTGTGGCAGGGCCAAACAGTAACACATAAAAATTAAATAAATACATACAATAGACATTACCTTAGTGGCTAATGTGTCAAAATAAAATTGAAAACCGTTAACCTAGTGGTTAATATAAAAGGTGATTATGATAATCGTTATGCATTGTTCTGTGGTCAAAACAAACTTGGTGTCTTGGAACAATCCAACTGGTTCTGCCCTGTTTAACAATATAATTTTTCAATGTGACTCTGTGATCATTCCTTATTGTTATTATAAATTGGTTATTGCAATCTTATTGGTTGTATTTCATCATATTCTTAGTTCATAATTTTCTTGATACATATGAACTTTGTGAAACATCTCTTGTTTGTGAATCTGACAGTTGCTGCGTCGCTGTTGACCATCTGTTCTCTGCCAGGGATGTGTCCTTCTGTGGTGACCTGCTGTGTGTTGAACGTATCGTACATTCAGTTGATGTTTCTGTGAGCCTGTCGTGTGGCAGTAAGACAGTAAAAAGTAAATAAATACATAACAATTTTGGACAATGTGTATTCAGAAGTCTCTTCGTCCACAGGTCTCATTTGCTATGTGTCTCTTCTTGACGATGCAGTCGGGAATATTCACTGGTCGCCGTCCATTCCCTGTCAAGGGTCACTTGTCTGCGCTGCTCTCCATCACCACCACATGTCTGCCACTGTGCTCACGCTTGGCTCCCATCAGGCCCAGAGACATGGTGGTCAGGGCGTTTTTTGAATGTGTTGTGCTGGTTTCGCTGTCCTCTCCTCGTCATTGCGGTACCACTTGATGGAGGGCGAGGGCCCGCCGGTGTAGTGGCTAGTCAGTAGGACGCTCTCTCTCACACGGATGACAATCTTGTCATGGGAATCCACCTTGATGGTCGGGGCTTTGGTTCCCATCTGCAGGTGATGGGTTTGGTCTGCAGTGCCGGGGTGGAGGCCGTCAAAGGTTGATCTCCTCTTTGTCAGTGTCTCCTTGGTCAGTCTCCTTCGTGGTCCTCTGCTCCACTTTCTTGGGGATGTCTGTGGGCTGGGTTGGATGGTTCTCCCACGGTTGTTGTCGTCGCCTCTGGTTGTGTCCGCAGCTCCTTGGTTCAAGTCACGCGTCGTCTCATTCGTCCTGTCCTCTCACCAATTCGTGATCTGAGGGTGATAAACACTGCCTTAGAAAACTCCTCACATAAATGATTCAACGCCTTTCTGCTAAAGTGGAAAATCATTTTGGGATTAATTCAATTCATTGTAAATAAAATCACTTAATTGACAATAAGAAATGCAAGCCAATTGCATTAGCAGTGATTCTTTACGTCAAGAAGGTCACATTCACTACAATTTTATCAGATTTTGTATCTAACTAGATCTTACAGCATTAGGCTTTAAATAAAATTTGTAAATGAATGGCCAAAGTCTTGAATCAGATAAAATAGTCTGTGGTGTTAAATTGAAGTTGATCTTACCTCAGGCCGCGTACGATGGTGTGCTTCTTCAAGATACTTACCTCGCCATGACTTCTCGGTTGTTCTTCACATCTCAGTGTGGCTCATCATAGCATAGCATGGGGAAAAAACATAAAATCTAGGTAGCCAGTTAATTTTGCATAAAAAACAATCATTTCTTATCATCTAACCCTAACTAACCTTACTGTCATGCATTTGTCCTAATAAACTAATCTACACTGTAGCACTCAACACTTTGATGACCATTGTTACTCAGCTGATAGAGGTGTGCCTTGCCTGATGTCCTGTCGTACAGAACCTGTGAGTCGCTTTGGATAAAAGTGTCAGCTAAATGATCAATGTTGTTGATATCTTGTACATTTAGATAATTGTGCTGCAATTTTGGTGGTTGATAATTTTGCAGTCGTGGAAAGTACTTGAAATTTGCAAGGAGTTAGTGGTTAAGCAGAGAATAGAAGGAGGGGGATAGTATGTTAAATTGTTTTCATCATTGATCTTTCATCTCAGGCACTTCTACTTTGTTTGGTTTTATTCAGAATTCATATCTCTAATTTGTGTGCCTCTTGAAAAGAGATGATGAAAACAACTGGTTAGTTATTGTTAGTATGGGAATCATCATTTGTGTCTGATTTCATGTTTAACTAAGTGGTTCTCTGTTGGTCCACCAAGTCTGTGGTCAGAGTGTAGGCATACCCTGTGGGTTTCAAGTGCCCATCCAATGGTGTCTGCTATCGTCGTCTCTAGGTGTGGTCAGAGTCCTCTCTAGGCATTTGCATTGTTTTGTCTCCCAAGTGCCCACTCTGAAGAAATTTACATGTGGGTATTTGGATGCAGATTTGTTCCAAATGGTCAATCGATTGTCTCTCAGCTCTGCACTGTCTCTTGGTTGACATGCAAATTGTTGGAGCTTCAGTCTTTTGTGATACGCTTTGGGTGTAGTCATGCACTGTTTTGCATCTCGCCTCAGAGCCAGATCTGTAAATACAAACACATGTTAATTTTCCACTCTTTTCTTTTATTCTGAGTGGGTTCTCCTTGATTGTCTGTGAGCTTAACAAAACATCAGCTATTTCTCATCCATCCTGTCCTAGGATGTAATGATAGTGTTATCATTTATCAATCATATCGCATATGTACACAAGCATCATATGAATGTGGAACCACACATTTTGAATCATGTTTAAAAATGTCTTACAATGGAAAGGGCTAGTTATCTTTCATTGGTTCTTTAGATAAACACATTAACTCAAGTGAATATAACCTAAACATCTTACTTTTAAACATAATCTATGTTGTTTGTGTTCCAAGTTTTCAACATTGAAAGCTTATAAAGCCTAATCTAACGCTGTTTATGTGGACTACAAGGTACGCCCACAGATGTATTATAATTCTGAAACAGACATTGTAATTAGCTTTATGTGACTTATAATGTGTAAATTAAAGCAACATAAACACTCAAGTGATCTGAGATAGTTGTAATTTGCTGTAACTGATAGTTGTGTATATGTACAGTTTCTACGTCAAATGACTCCCTTTTCTTGACTCCTTTTGTATCACAAACAGTACTAAATTTGCAAATCTGGTATGTCATAAATGTACAGATGTAGCAGTACTGACTATCTGTATGTCATGTATGTCATAATATGTTCTGATAAATTGAAAATGGGGGACCCTGATGTAAACAAGACTAAAGTCTCTCTCTGGTCTGCATCCCCTTAACAATTGTGTGTATTGAGCTGTACTGTATTGTACCCATTCTGCAATCTGTTAATAAAGTTTTCAATCAATCAATCAAAGCATCTATATTTATGATTTTCATACTCACCGGGGAAAGCTGCAATGTTCGGTTCGTTTCTCCGGTGGTCTGGGATGGTGCAACCTGCATCTCGTCACTGCAACTCAACATTTTCCAATGGCAGCGCGCACATACATATACAAATAAAACATATACTACACGTGGATTTCACGCACCCTTGGCCTTGGGTACATTACACTTTACGTTCGCTTATGGATAGTTTAATATAAAATAATAACTTCACGGCGCGCATAGCGTCACGTCATTGCTCCATGCGACGTTCGTGTGTTCTCATTCACCTCGGAAATAACGCTTTGCAATTCATACAGTATTTTTCCACGAGCTCTCAATAGCCTGGAATTCCTATACCAGCGTTTTGTTACCGAATGAACGCGCCTGTGCATATGTGAAACGTAAACAAACTGAAACGATAAAACTATACTTCCCCAAATGGCCGTTCCCGTGGGCCGGTGTTCTGCGGAATCCGGAAATTACTATCCTAGTTTGTTCCCGTGAACTGCACTTCAATGTTATTCTTTGTATATCGGTAACTCGTCTCTCAATGCTCGTCGCGCTATCCGTAGCCGGTTCTTGACTCAATAAAGCAACGCGACGGGTCCTATAATACTTGTGCACATACAAACGAGACTTAAAACAGACAAACAAACATTAATACATATAAGTTAACGTGTGTGTATATCTGACTGTATTGGATCGCTGTACGTTTAGTCGTCCAACATCTGTTGCGACAAGGCATTCATACCCTTGATATATAACTACACATCGTTATTAAAATCATAACGACCGAACCTGACTTCGAAATTTACCAGCGATATATTAGATTATATATACCTTTTAATCATACTCTCGGCCTCTTAACCCGCGACTAACGTCCTGTTTAATGTACTTTCCGCGACTGATGTCCCGTTTAATGTACATTTACGTACTCCCGGGACATCGCGTAATCATGTACTAACTAGGACATCGCGTGATCATCTTCCCGCTATCTGTATTGATCAATTGGTTAATTTAATCCAAAATACATCGTTTTCAGGAATGGAAAAGATTGTGAGCTTAGTTTGAGGTTGAAACAATGAATATTATGACGCTACTCTGGTAATTTCTAATTATGATTCTATCAGCTTCTCGGTCCTACTTCCCGCCTCTTTGCAAAGGAATCACAGAACGTTTTTTAACAGAGTAGCGTTTTCAAGGATATCACATCTAATAAGCCCACGTTTCTTGCCTTGTTGCCTATTTTTTAGTCTGAATTAGACTTGGGGTAGCAATCCAACAACCTGTATTGTGTGCCTTAACTTTTGGTCGGCTCCGACTCGACCTGGAATAGCACTTCAACCTTTGTGCCTAAACTTTTGGGAATAGCACTATAACCCATCCTCTCAGAACCGCCTGATAAAGGACCCAGGTGCACGCGCGCCCTGGTAACGATTCTCAATACAGATCAGATATATTAATGCACATTATTCCTACTCAGCCATGATCTCAATATTTGACAACATTCTGTAATATTCACCTGGCACAGAGAAAAGCGGGAAGGTTTCAATTCCTTTCCATACATTTTGTCGACCATCCTATTATACTCACTTTTCTCTGTATAGTTGAATGATACAGCACGCCGGGAGGACGCAAAAAGTCCGTCACAAGTTCGTAGACGCCAATTGTGGGATATTTGTGGATATCCTGATGAAGAATGTCTCAGTCAACCGAGGCTTGGATAATAACAAGGTTTATTAACCAAACAGATAAAATACATAGAGAGAATGGCTGAGGCTCTCGCCCCAGGTGATCAGCTGATATTACCCAGGTAAGAAGCCTGGATAGATCTCAAGAGGAGATCTATATAGTTAACAGGAGGGGGTGTGGTCCCATTTGATAGGTCAGATGGGGGGGGGGGGGTACAGGTAATGGGGACACAGGGGAGGGGAGTGTCTTATTCCACAGAGAGGGGGGGGGCACAGGTAAGGGGATATAGGGGAGGGGACTATATTTACATGAGAACATTATATATTATACCACAGTACCCTTAAAAGTACAGTTCGGTACCCATCCCTACCACACCGCCCAACCTTAACCGCCTGCTGTATGCATGTTGCTGTACACGAGATGCCACGTTTTTAGTGAACGTACTGTAGCACCTTCCAAACAGCCTCATATCTGTTTCACAGTGTAGTTATATTTCGTATTGCATCGCGTCCCGCTCTGAGCCTTACGAGAGATACTCATATCTCCTGTGATACCTAATGTATCTCCCACGAACAAAAACACATGCACCCCACCTGTATGGGGCCCCGCCCCTTATGGTGGCCACCGCCCATATAACCATGACCCTGGTCATGAAACACCCTTCCTCTATTTTCGTCCCAGCGTATTGGATGCATGCACCATACGAGCTAGCGGAATGAAAAGATTAAGGAAGATTAATAATGTTGGAAGCTTACCGGAGGTTGCTGGCCCCTGGCATCTTCGATGCATGTTTTCGGCGACACGACGGGCCTGTGATGTTCCTCGTTTGATGACTGCACATCGAGGTTCAGCTGTACAAGGCTGGCTGTCGGGCCAGCTTGTACTCAGGTAGGCCCTGTGTCTTCAGGCATGGGTATTAGTGTTAGTAATGCTGGTTTGTGTTGTTAACACAACCTTGTTGTGTGTTGGCGCCAGGGGCAAGATGGTCTGGTGAACGTTCTCTGCAGGGAACGGTTTCCAAGCTGTCTTGGGCGTGCTGCTAAAACATCTAAAGCTATGCTAACATGCTATCGCTACTGCCGCATGCTATCACTACTGCTAATTGCTATGCTGTTTTAATGTCTCCGCCGTGAGATGTTGTCACTCTCCCGCCTCTTGCCCGGTTCATCAATGAAGGTCAGTCGGTAGCTGTTGTGGGGTTTTGAGTTCTATTTACCTTTTTCGGGTAAATGGGTTGACAACGGGGTAGGTCGTGGCTAGGTTCTAGCCAGGTATTACCTTGTGTTCCGGCGGGGTTTGTTGAACGGTGTTCCCATCTGGGTTGGCGTCGGGTAGTGGGGCTATGGGTCCAGCCGACATGGTAAACATGTTGCGTGTCTGTGCACAGGCAATTGTTGTCTTGGGTTCCACATTGCCTGGCGTTAGGCTGCAGTAGTATAAGGGCAGGGCCGCTTGGGAGAAATGTGAGGCCCTGTGCGTTTTTAGACGCGAGGCCCCCCATCTCCTGGGGCGGCCCTGTGTAGGGGGCTATTGTTTCATTTTGTCACTCTGCTATGAGAAGGTCTGTCTTGCTACAGCTTTCTCTCCTCTCAAACCATTCATACTGACGGTCAATCGGTATACTGGGGGAGTAGTGCGGGGGGGGGGCTTTGTTTACCTTTTTTGGTAAATGGGCTAAACTAGGGCTGGTGTTCTGTTGTGAATATTTTGAATGAAGACGGGTCTGGTCCGTCTCCCCTTAAACTTTGTGTGTATGGGTTTGCTCATTCTACAGTTTTTGTGGTTTAGCTCTTTTATTCATTTAACCTTTTCATGGTCCACACCACAGTGGAGGGTGCTGTTTGCAATCACCACTGGTGCTCCATGTTAACGTCAGTCCTTTGTTTTTGATATATTGAAACAATGCCCCGCCCGGCCGACACCATGGGTCGGCCTGGCGAGTGGCTGGTGGGCTGTTAAGGCTTGTACCGCCACGGTATGGAATTGGCAACGATTAGAACTGTGTTCGAATTGGTGTTTTTTCTATTAAAGAAATGGTGTCTGGTGGAGGGGCCTTGAGGGCCGGCCGACGTCGACACATCGCGCAAGGTTGTTGACGTTATTAGCTTTGACCCAGCCGCAAGCTATAACCGCTCAGGGTTCCCCTCTCCGCAGGGGATTTTGGTCTTCTGCTGGAGCGCGGGCGGTATTGTCCTAGGCCCTACACCGCCTCACACCGCGCAGCCAGAAGAAGAGAGAGCACGGCCTCGTCAGCGGCGATGACGGGGCCCTCGACAGGCGGCCATGTTTCCCCCGCCAGTGGTGCCCTGGTTGGAGAATCGACAGGGTATCGCGAGGCCGACAGTCTTGGCGGCCGAGGGATCGGCCATTTTGGGTGATTTCGGTGTTGGTAAACCACTCCGTCGTCATTTTGCCGCGAGCAGCCCGCTCCCCGTTCAATCCTCTCTCTGGTATCCCCAGAAGCGGGGCTCTGAGCGTTCTCCTTTGGCTGCGGGCCGCGAACCTTCATTGAAGCGTATGCGGCCCCATTCTTCGCTTCTCATGGAGACAGGGGCTGACACCCAGTTGATGGCTGAGCCTGGGTCTGTCCGTGAGAATGTTGTGCTGTCAAGCGGCTCCCACACCTTGAACTGTGTTGGTTGAGCCTGGTGTTACGTCTGTCAACTTAAGTGTTGTCAGCAGGGGGGCTCGAAACCTTTTGAGGCACACAGTGCGGGCTTCCCCGGCCTCGCCTTCGCCAGGCCAGGTATCATGTTGGTGCTCCCACTCCTGGAATATTGGCAAGTGGTCGCAGCTCACATGGTTTGGGGTGGTAGTGATATCACTGCAGGGCTACGGTGTGTAGGAACCCATGGGGGCCTTACACCTTGCATGTCCGGCTGCAGAACAACTCCTTCAGCATGTTCTGGAGGGGTGTTCAGTGGGGGGGCTTTTTTGATCGGAAGCCCCCCGTATCAGACAGGCCCTTTTTCTGTCGGGGTTCCCCCTTGGGTGCGATTGCCTCGTGGGTGGTGTCAGGGTCAGGTGTTCCGACACGGAACGCGCTCCTCGCACGATTCCAGGGTTGTCTTCGCACAGCGGGGGGGACCGGGCCAACTATCTACAGTTCCTGGCGGACCTGCGCCACGTGACGGCGGGTGCGTTGGGAGTGTCGTCACATATGACTACGGCAGTACCATATGTCGAGGTAGATGGAGAGAATGGTGAGGCGGGGACTTGTGTTTACACAACCCCACCCGTTTTCAGGTTTGGTACAGACCCTGTTGTCGGGGTCTCCAGCAGGGACAGCTCTGGTCGACGAGATCCAATCTCTGTGGACGAAGCAAGCCATCGTCGTGGCGTTCTCCTCCCGGTGTTCTCTGCCCGAGAAGTCGGGAGGGAGGGGTGTAAGACCCAGGCTGGACCTGTCCCATGGGAAGGTTCAGCATTTTTTGGATCGTCTCCTACCTGTTGAACACTGTCAGGTGGGGGTCTGGTTCTCCTCCATAGACCTGTAGGATGCGTATGCGCATCCCCGATCTTCCATCCTAGGGCTTACCTACGCTTCCTTTGCAGGGTTAGCGTATGAGTACCAGAGGCTGCCGTTCGGTTTTCTCTGGCTCCCCGCATCTTCACCAAGTGCGTGGAGGCCGCACTGGGGCCTCTGCGTCATCCGGGGTTACGGAGTGTTCTGCCCTGATGACGTTCTGGTCCTTCGCGGTCAAGGTGGATCGTCAGGTCTCGTACCAGGCAGGTCTCTACCAGCCTGGGGTTGCTGTAGACTGGATGTAGAGTATTCCTCTTCCCAGTCAACGGTTGGAGGGCTATGGGCATCCATCTCGGAGCGTGTTGTCAACACGCTCGGGAGGTTCCGTCCTAGGACGGTTACGGCGCTGTCTCACGTCGCGTTTTCACCGACGCCTCCCTCGCTGGTGATGCGTCGGGCCAACGCAGTAGGGGGCAGCTGGCAAACCATGCTGCCCGGTCTGCGCTACGTTCAATGTGTTGGTGTTGAAAGCGGTCCTTCTGGTCCACAAATGGTGTTGATCAGGACGGACGATACGACGTCAGTGTCGTGTATCGACAGACAGGGAGGAGTACGCTCCCCCTGTCTGCACCAGGCGGCGGGCGGCTGGCTATGGGCGTCCTCCATCTGCGCGGCCTAAGGGCTCCCCACATCCCCGGCAGGGAGAATGTGGGTGCAGGTGTACTGTCGCGGGGCGGCCCTCATCTTGACGGGTGAGGATTGCGTCTGGACATGGCCAGGCAGGTCTGGGACCGATGCCGTGCCGCCAGGGATTCTTCCCCATACATCTGTTAGGTCAGTTGTTGGGACGGGTACGTTGAGGGGCGCAGGTTCTTGATCCTGATGGGGTTACCATCTGGAATGCGCATGCTCCCTCCACTGTCGCGCTTACGCGGGCAGATGACGTATGTTCCAAGTGTGGTGTAAGGCGGGGGGCCAGGACTCAGTCTCCTGCCCCCTGGTTGCTGTCCTTAGTTACCTCCAGTCTCTCCTTGATAGACTGTCGGCTTCGACGGTGAGGGTATATGCAGCAGCTATATCCTCCTATCATGAGGGGTTTGAGGGGATGTCTTGTTCAGCCACCCTCTTGTGAAGCGTTTCCTGCTTGGCGCTCGACGCGTTAAGCCGGTGCAACGCTCCTTGGCTCCGACTTGGGATCTTCAATTGGTCCTCGGTCGGTTGTCCTTGGCCCCGTTTGAGCCGCTCGAGCGGGCGCCGTTGGGACAGCTGTCCTTCAGGACCGCGTTCCTTCTGGCTGTCACTTCCGCTAAACGCGTAGGTGAGCTCTGTGCTCTCTCGGTACATCCAGAGTGCCTGTCTTTTCGGACCGATTGCGGTGTCACTCTGCGACCTAATCCTGCTTTCGTGCCTGAGGATATCCGGAGTTCCTTCCGCTCCCGGGATATTGTGGTTCAGGCGTTTCGTCCTCCTCCTCACACTGGTGAGTTAGATGCGGGCCTTCACCTGTCATGTCCAGTCCGTGCTTGGGGATTTACCTCAGCCGTACTCAGGATTTCAGGGTTACCGACCAGCTTTTTGTCTGTTACGGTGGGGCTCGTGCTGGTAAGGCACTGTCGGAGCAGCGCCTGTCCCATTGGTTGTGCGAGGGTGTTACCCTCTGCTACACGCTGGCTGGGCAGGATCCCCCTGGGGGCGTCAGGGCGCACTCCACTCGTGGGGTGGCTGCCTCTGCCGCTCTCCTGGGTGGGGCCTCGGTGGAGGCCATCTGTGCTGCAGCTTCATGGTCCTCCCCGGGCTCCTTTGTAAGGTTTTTCCTCATGGACATGACCGGGGGTTCTGTCTCCCAGGCGGTTCTGGGGTCTGTGGCCTTTCCTGCTTCCCGTCCTTTGGTCGGGTAGCAGGAGTGTATGGGTATGGGCCGCAGTGTGTTGAGTCACACGTGGTTCCGCCTGTACGGTGTGTTCAAGGGGTTCTGGCTCCCTCTTGTTCGCATTCAGGTGGAGTTGACTGCGCCCCCCCTTCGTTAGGAAGGATGGGGTGACAGGGCTCCCCGCACCCCTTGATGTGGGCTTACGGGTCCTCAGGGGGTACATCTGTCGGGTCTCGCGCCCGCTCTTCCCCATTATCTCGTAAGGCTCAGAGCGGGACGCGATGCAATACGAAATATAACGATAGGTTATGTAGATAACCTAGTTATATTAGTATTGGCTAAGCGTCCCGCTCTGCGCGCCCTGAGTTCCCTCTTGAGGGATCTTTTCCTGGGACGGGTTTTGGCGAGGAAGGGTGTTTCATGACCAGGGTCATGGTTATATGGGCGGTGGCCACCATAAGGGGCGGGGCCCCATACAGGTGGGGTGCATGTGTTTTTGTTCGTGGGAGATACATTAGGTATCACAGGAGATATGAGTATCTCTCGTAAGGCTCAGAGCGGGACGCTTAGCCAATACTAATATAACTAGGTTATCTACATAACCTATCGTTAACTATAGATGATTTTTCAGATAAAGGATTCATATCCAGTTTACTTCCACTAACATTGGAAAGAAAATAAATAATGGCTACTTCTAGTTCTAATATCTCCACTGAAATAACTCTTCCACTCTTCTTAACTATTCCAGTTTGTAACAAATCAGATCATGCTTCCACCAATGACAACACAAAGACACGTTGGATAAGTTGGATTATTTATTTATTGGAATGGAATAGTAGAGCACGGATAAGGATATGACCGGAAACTGCTTATTTAACCCTTTCACTGCCGCACTACCAAATGGTTTAACCCTTTCACTGCGACAATACAGCAGGTTAACCCTTTCACTGCCACACGACAAAGGGTTAACCCTTTCACTACCACACTACAGAAGGTTAACCCTTTACTATCGCACTACAGACGGTTAACCGGGGTAGGGGTGGCGCAAAACATTTAGCCGCAAATAAATCGGTGTGCCTGATAGGGCTGTCTTAAATACTTCGAAGCTTCGAAGCTTTGTTCGATGGGCATGGGATTCGAATGGGAAAATAAAATTCGAATATATATATATATATATTTTTTTTTGTGTGTGTGCAAAATCAACTCTGCCTCTCTTTGTTAACTACAACAAGCAATGCTGTTTGTTATTTAAGATGAGGTCGGACTCGGCACTGACAGATTTGTGTTCATTGTGCTGCTTTTATAAAGCCTCAAATGACGGCTTACAATATTTCATGAAAGCAAAGTGTTTAGTTTGTCTAAGATTTAAAAAGGTTTAAACTTTACAGCACTGACAAAGTTGAACAAAGTGCTGTACAAGTCTCACAACATATATATATATTTTTTTAAATAAATAAATAATTTTTTTTCTTTTTTAATAGCGAAGCTTCGAATTAAAATCGAATCTCGGCCCCGAAGCTTCGAATGCCAAAAGAATATTCTAAGGTCAGCCCTAGTGCCTGACTCTGTGACCTGGTGTTCCTGCAGCTCGTCTATGAATTGGGAAGATGTTTTGGTTCATCAGAGGCGATTACATAGTACTTGATTGATTGATAGATAGAAAAATGTGTTAACAGATTGCAGAATGGGTACAATACAGTACGGCTCAATACACACAATTGTTAAGGGGATACAGACCAGAGAAATACTTTTGTATTGTTTACATCAGGGTCCCCCATTTTCAATTCATCATAACATATATGACACACACGACATACAGATATACAGTACTGCTACATCTATACATTTATGACATACCAGATTTGCAAATACAGTACTGTTTGTGATACAAAAAGAGTTGAAAAAAGAGAGTATATGCATTTGACGTAGAAACAGTACATTGGACGAGGTTGGGTAGGTGGGGTGGGGGGGAGGTTGGGTAGGAGGGGTGGGTGGGGAGGTTGGGTAGGAGGGGTGGGTGGGGAGGTTGGGTAGGAGGGGTGGGTGGGGAAAACTGTACAACTGTACAAGCAAAACTGTACATTGGAATATTGACAACCATACTTGGTTCCAAGAAGAGGGTCTCGTGTATTATTGGGTTAGGTCCTTTGGCCTACAACACACACACAAACCGGTGCTGAAGGATGAGCTCTAATAAAATTAAGCGGGTGAAGCGACAATACGTCTGGGTTATGTTGGCACGACATTACTAGCGTAAAGCTGTTATTTGGTTTAGGCCTACACGCGGAGCTAATGATGGAGCATCGTCGTCGGTTGTGTGATAGTAAAGGGGCTAACCTTCTGTATTGTCACAGTGAAAGATTTAACCGGCTGTCGTGTGGCAGTGAAAGGGTTAAGCAGATACGTGTGCATTTTGTAGTGAAATAACAAGCACATGCTGGAGTTAAGCTCTAGGCTGTTGCCAGGGGTAACGTTACACTGCTGCAGGCCCTGTTCTAAGGCTGTTTCCCCGAAGCCTGTTTTTGGGATTCGAACTTCATCAGGGTTTTTCGAACGAACGTTCAAACCTTCGTTTTTAATTAAAAAAAATTGTTTAATAAACATTTTTTTGTGATACTTTTAATTATTATTATAAAAATTTTGATTTTGTTTAAATTATTATTAAAAACGAAGGTTCGAACGTTCGTTCGAAAAACCCTGACGAAGTTCGAATCCCAAAAACAGGCTTCGGGGACAGCCTTACCGGGACATCCCTACTGTACATGCAGTCACTCACTCACTTGCTTGCTCACTTAGTTGAGACTCCCTTCCCCCCTCTCTTTGATGATCTCCCTCTACCCATCTTTCCTTCCTCCCCCCATCCCTCCCCCCACCCTTCCTACCCCCCATTCCCCACCTTTCCATGTCCCCAAGATGTCACGACACTCCTATAAGTTGTGTATTCCTGTGACCCCCACCCCTTCCAATTGATTGAGTTAATAAATCGTATTAACCAGGTCTCTTTTGACTGAGTACGTTATTAGCTTTGTCTACTTCACACACACACACACACACACACACACACACACACACACACACACACACACACACACACACACACACACACACACACACACACACACACACACACTTTCCCCATTTAGAGGGGTTAGAATTCCAGCCTTAATACAGCAAGCATGATCTAAATTACTAGAGAGAGAGTGAGAGAGAGCAGCCTCAGAATACACACACACACATGTATTGTTGAGTGGTATTCCTATCTGGGAGGGGTGCTGGGGCCAGCAGCCCAGCTCAGAGCTCTCCGAGCCCGTCTACACCACCTCCGCTTCTTTGGGATATGGGGACTTGATGTTATGGAATGAGGGACTAGTTAAAAAAAGGTTGGTAAAAGTGCTTTTTTTGTATCTAGTCACCGGTTTGCATTTGAGATGTTTCCTTGCGTCATGATGACTGTATGATTACAGTAGCTCCATGTGATACCAGCAAGTCCCATTGGTGAAGGACGGTATTAGATTCAATTCAAATGTATTGCCATCATACAGCACAAGTACAGACATAAGTTTGCCATCCAACCAGAGTGCAAATGTAACAGTAAAGTGCTATAGTAAATGGTGCATTTATATGGCGCTTTTATCCAACGCGCTTTACAATTTTGTTCCTCACATTTTACCCATTCACTTACACATTCTCTCACACATTCATACACCGATGGCGGAGGCAACCATGCAGCCTCATCGGGAGAAGTTAGGGGTTAAGTGTCTTGCTCAAGGACACTTTGACACGCTACCCGGGAGGAGCGGGAATATACAATATACAGGTGATTCAACTGGGTATACATTTTCCAATTCGTACTATTGAATAATAGTGCTAATCAGATGTATGTACAGAGTTGTAGTAATATGTACACAGTGATACAAGTATAAAGATAAAGACAGTATGGTAGTAAGTCATACAGGCCAGCAACATACTTATATGTAGATTCTATTATGTAAAAAGCATTATATGCAGGTATGTTCAGTTCAGTTCATTTTTATTTCGGATATTGGACGCATAACAATGGTCATTCCATAAATCGTCAACGTTTTACCAGCTGCTATTGCAGCATTGTCCAATTGTCTGAAAAGGGCTAGGGAGAACCCCTGAAGACCCTACGTTTTTTTTTTCTTTTTTTTTTACATTTATATACATGCATTACTATACACTATACACATACATACCTGCACATGTCTACATACATACACACCTACCCATATTCATACTTGTATGACCACATTATGTCTATAGCATTGCTCTGCATATATACACATACATATATATATATTTACATATGCATACACACATACATGGCAAAGGGCACCCCATAGTTGGTATAAACTTATTTATAATATGATACAGTATTTATGGGATAAATATGATGATTCATACATTAGTGTTCTTCTTTCGTGTAACGTCAGAGGTCCAATGCCGTATCTTGTAGCCATGCCCTTAACTCTGGTCCCACGTCAAAGAGGCTGGCTTCCGAGGGTGGTCTGTATAGGGGGCAGATGGTCAGGACACAATATAGAGTACCATATCCATAATATAATAGTATATAGTGTAAATATAGTTTAATATAATAATTAATTATAATATGATATGTACAGATGGGTAAGAATGAAATTGGTATATTCCGACATATATGCTGTAAATATAAATATATAAATGTGTACGGTATATACAGCACTATTGTACATGCTATCATACAGAGTTATATGGGTAGACTATTGTATGAGGTAGGCAGTTATGATTATTATGATTGCTATGATGAGTACAGTGTAGGGCAGTTGTAGACTGTGAAAGCATTGTATACATAAAGAGTACAGGCAATCTGTTTATTTGTATGAATAATGATGAGGTTTCAGTGTTTCTCAAACGTTTTGAGGGATCGACATATTGTCTATCCCATCTTTTGAAGTAATGGTTGCTGATGATCATGTTAATAATAGAGGTGCAACAACAATATCACTTTGAGGACCAAGTATGACTATTTTGTTTTAATTACCCATCAGAGAGCGAGTACCGATGTGAGGAGGCTACTTGATATTGATCCGTTTTATTCTGTAAAGCATTGTGGGGGAGACATTATTTTAGTTAGTTACAGTAGACCTACGTTTTTTAGGTTTCAATTCAACCAAATGCCAACCTCCTGTTTTATTTCCAAAGCTGCATTCGAAAGTCATTGCAGTGATTTCAAATGTGAGACTTTTGTCTCCAACACATCATTCTGTCTTTCTCTTTTACATCTCTCTCTCTTTCTCTTTCTCTTTCTCTTTCTCTCTCTCTAGATAACAGTGTGGAAGCGTTACAGTGATTTCCGCAAGCTCCATCAGAACCTCTGGCATCTGCACAAGAACCTGTGTAGCCAATCGGAGCTCTTCCCTCCTTTCGCCAAGGCCAAAGTGTTTGGTAAGGGTCAGCTGACGCGGGCTCTGCCTATAACCTGTGGGATGAGGGTCAGCTGACGCGGGCTCGGGCTATAACCTGTGGGATGAGGGTCAGCTGACGCGGGCTCGGCCTATAACCTGTGGGATGAGGGTCAGCTGACGCGGGCTCGGCCTATAACCTGTGGGATGAGGGTCAGCTGACGCGGGCTCGGCCTATAACCTGTGGGATGAGGGTCAGCTGACGCAGGCTCGGCCTATAACCTGTGGGATGAGGGTCAGCTGACGCGGGCTCGGCCTATAACCTGTGGGATGAGGGTCAGCTGACGCAGGCTCGGCCTATAACCTGTGGGATGAGGGTCAGCTGACGCGGGCTCGGCCTATAACCTGTGGGATGAGGGTCAGCTGACGCAGGCTCGGCCTATAACCTGTGGGATGAGGGTCAGCTGACGCGGGCTCGGCCTATAACCTGTGGGATGAGGATGTTCGTTCATTACCTACATTAGCTAGAATAGGATGTGCCTCTTAGTGCTGTATTTTATTGTGTGCAGGGCGTAACTACTTTTTTTTATTCCAAATGTAATAATCCCAATAGAATCTTGCTTAGCCAAGAAAGTAATTTAAAGACTAAAAGAAGACGAGCTGATAAGATGTGTGCTGTTGTTGCTATTAATAATTTTGACAATGAAATGAAGTGTCATGAATGATCCAATGATGGCAAAGAAAACCCAACGACGCAATAACGCCAGCAGATGATGTACAATATATAGGGATGCTCCGATATTGATATCGGATATCGGCCCCGATAAAATAATTTTTTTTATTTTTAATTTTTTTTATAATAAATAACAATTCAGTACATTTATATCTATGTGTTAATTTGTTACATTTTGTTTCACTAAGTTAGGGAAGTAATGTTTTAAGTCAAGCCTGATGTTGCCTTGCACAAAAGAATGATCCCAGTCTCTTCCACACAGTGTGAGGCATACAGGTTATTAATTGAACAATGGGTATCGGATCGGTACTCTGTATCGGCCGATGCCCAGGTATCGGTATCGGGACTGAAAAAGCCGGATCGGTGCATCCCTAACAATATATCTTAGTTTAGTAAAAGGCATGACTGGACAGGGAGACACTGACATCACACTGTGTGACACGGTACTGCAGGTCGCTTCGATGACTCTGTGATCGAGGAGAGAAGACAGTGCTCTGAGGACCTGCTGCAGTTCTCTGCTAACATCCCTGCTCTCTACGGTAGCCAACACATCCAGGACTTCTTCAAGGTACACACACACACACACACACACACACACACACACACACACACACACACACACACACACAGAGACACACACACCAGTGGAGGTTATTGCATGACAACTAGTGAGGCAGTGCTTCACTAGTAATATACAGACAACATATTTTTTTTTCATGTGAATACATTTTTTCTTCAAAAATGTCCAAGTGGGGGAGCTCCAGTAGCTCACCACGTACCGCGAGTGCTATTTCAGCGCCGTGGACAACCGTGCTCGTCACGGATCTGGGGCTGAGCGCGTTCGAATCCCGGACGGCAGCCGTGCCTTTCCCAGAGTGTCTTCCCCCCCATCTGAACCCTTTCAGCCTGCTTCTGTCGGTCGAACTTGACCAAGTATAAATGCGATGAAAAAGCGATAAACGCTAAAAGAACCAGCTGACTGGTCAAAGTAAAAAAAAAAAAAAAAATGTCCAAGTGACAGCTCTGAGCTCTCTGACCTGGCCCCGTGAATACTTTCCCTAAGGTGGTTGTCCTTCCGCGTTCGGTTTGCGCGATCTGATTGGCCACTGACCTACGCTATTACGCCCCCCCTTGTAAGTAGCGAGTCGACGCTGCACTCAACCGATTCATTCAACAGGAAGCGATTTGCGAGTACAATACACCATCACGCCAGAGTGGATAAAGAAATGCTCCAGAAATGAATATGCGTAGGGAAAGGCTTAACGAGTCAGCGCGAGAGCGCACACACAAAAGCACACACGCATGATATCTGATTTATTAATGCCAAATAATGGACGACGACCGCAATTGGCACTTGAAAAGTGTAAATGATGGATTAGTCAGTAACAATTCATGACAGCTTGTATAGCTCAACTGGTTATAGCCCTGCCTGTGGACCATATGGTCCCCGGTTCGAATCTCTTGCCTACTTTTTTTTCTTTTCGTAACGTTAATTAATCTATCCACTCTGGTGTCCCAAAAAGGACAATAACACCACCTTATGCATACTGCACCTTATGTGAATACTGTGATATTGTGAATAGTCTAGGGATGCCCCGATCACGTTTTTTGCCACCGATACCGATCACCGATCGTCGTGAGCCATATCGGCCGATACCGATCGTTTTTGATAAAAAAAAAAAAAAATTTATATAAAATAATTTTAATTTAATTTTTTTTTATAAAATATATATATTATATAATTAGACTTGTACTTGTATTATCTGCGAGACATCGCCACCACGCAACAAGCTCTACTGTCTGTGTGTACTCGAGTAGCTTCCAGCTACGGCCAGGATTCTCCGGAGCTGCAGCTGGACCCTATACTCGAGTAGCCTCGAGCTACGGCCAGGATTCTCCTGCGCTGCAGCTGGACCCTATTGGTATAACGTTACTGTGCTCAGCAAGCCCTCAGCTTGAATACGCGTCGAATCAGTGTTATAAGACATTGATATCAGGAGCTATCTGTAGCTACTGCTAGCCGGATATATAACGTTAATACAACGCCTCTGAACTATTTAGTTCAATGGGACATTTCGTTTTGAACAGTGAACTAACTTGCGCTAACGTGAGTTAACAGAGGTATCATACACGTCTCTACTAGACTATTGCTGAAGCATTTGTTGATATCAGGAGCTATCAGTAGCTAGCCGGCTAGACATGCCTCATCATGTATTAAACTAAAAGTGAATAGTTGACTGGGTCATTTTGTAACGGTAGCTAACGTTAGCTCAGGGAGACGCCGTCCTCCCGTCCCACTAGACTAGACCCGTGTTTACATGCGTGCGGGAGGGGCTGGAGGGAGGAGCACCACCCGGTGTCTGAGACAGAACTCAGCGAGTGAGATCGGTTTTGACGATCGGCGAAAATAAAGCATTATCACCGATCACCGATCGCATATTTATACTGATTATCGGCCGATAACGATCGGTGGCCGATCGATCGGGGCATCCCTAGTGAATACTGTATATTTCAGTTGGTTAGTAGTATGGACCTGTCTCAAAACCCTGCCCTCTTTTCTTGATCCTCCAATCACAGCTGTCGCTTACCTCTGACTTCCTCGTACAAACAAAAAATAGTATCCAAGAGATTCGAACCGGGGACCATATGGTCCACAGGCAGGGGACTAACCCGTTGAGCTATACAAGCTGTCTTGAATTGTTACTGACTAATCCATCATTTACACTTTTCTATTTCTTCGTAAAGAAGTACATCAAATGGTGAGTGGATTTAAAATATATATATATACATATATATATTGGACCGCTGCGTCCAGTGTGTCAGTGTGTGTGTGTGTGTGTCGGTGGCTGAAATGTGTGTTTACTTTCGAATTACCAACGTAATTGTCCTTTTTAAGTGTTGCATAAAACCCATCTGTGGCCTCGTGCAGAGGAAGGTGGTAAATGCATGTTAGAGGAGAGGAAGGGATGCTATGTGTCTTTCTGGTCATCACCAGCTGTTCCTGAAGTCTGGGGCCAGGCGGCTGTTTCTCAGGAAGTTTGTCAGAAGGTTATGGGAAGCTCCTTCAGATAAAATCGGTTCCTGAAGTAATCAGGTGTTGTGGCTGATGTTTGACTGAGAGGCTTGGTTCAGCAGCTTGTTTTCACCGTGCTGCTCTTATTCACGTTTCCCTCGATATTCCAATGTACAGTTTTGCTTGTACAGTTGTACAGTTTCCCCCACCCCGCCTATACCCACCCAACCACCTCCAATGTACAGTCCCCCCCACCCACTAATCACTAATCAAGCCCTTTCCTATGGCATTGAGATTATTTGAGAAATAAATTTTTGAGAAATGAACACCAACCTGTAGAATTAGTTTGCAACTGTAATACAGTTCAAATGGGGTTTGGATTGGAAGCATTTCTCACAAGACACTCACATATTCTTCCAGACATCAGAAATAAGAATAAGAACAGTTTGAATGGTTTTGTATGTTACCAACTGTCAACTTCTCACAGAATGTTTAGAATCTTTCTTCCAGCAAGACAGCAGGTAACCATGGTAACCACTCCATAAACATTCCATGCAGGGCAAAGACACACGGCACACTCAATCAAAACCTTCAACAAATTGACCTGATCTGCTTTTATTTTTCAAAGAGCATAAATCTGTAAAGACACATCAAATGCCAAAAAAAGCATGTACCATTGACTCAGAATGGTCTGTTTTATTTAAATCGTCACAGCAGTAGTTTGGGTAACACTTTATAATAACACTCAGTTATAAGACCTTTATAAGGTATTTGTAGATAATGAACTAATCATGAACAAATCATTTATATACATTCGTAAATTGTTATTAAATAATTTATAACTATTTGTATAACATTTACAAATTAGTTCTACATGATTTATAACTCATTATCAACATTGTTTGTACTTGATTTGTTCATCATTAAATAATGTTGTTTAATGTGTAGTAACACATTTGTAGATGCTTTGAAAAATGGATATGAAAAAACGACTATACTGTACCTCTTATTTGTTCATGTTCAACAAATGATTTGTTAAGACATTCATAAAACATCTATAAATCATTTGCAGATGGAATAACAGGACGCATACTCAAGTCCTGTGCTAACCAGCTAGCCCCTGTGTTCACCACCATATTTAATCGATCCCTGAAGTAGTCAGTGGTCCCTGCCTGCTTCAAGATGTCTACCATTATCCCGGTACCAAAGAAACCCTCCCCAGCAGGTCTCAATGACTACAGACCGGTGGCACTCACCTCTGTGGCCACGAAATGTTTCGAGAGGCTGGTCAAGGATCACATTTGTGCCTCCCTCCCCAGCGATATGGACCCTATGCAATTTGCATACAGGCCAAACAGGTCCACTGACGACGCGGTCTCCCAGGTACTGCACAGCACCCTCTCTCACCTGGACCGTCAGAAGGGGGGCTATGTGAGACTGTTGTTCATTGACTACAGCTCGGCGTTCAACACCATAGTCCCCACCAGACTGGTGGACAAGCTGATCGGGCTGGGTCTGAGCTCCGCCCTGAGCGCCTGGGTACTGGACTTTCTGAGTGAGAGACCCCAGGCGGTCAGGGTGGGGGGTCAGACCTCCAACACCATCACCCTGAGCATCGGGTCCCCCCAGGGCTGTGCTCTGAGCCCCCTGCTGTACTCACTATACACACACGACTGTGGCCAAGTTCAGCTCCAACTCCAACGTCTTCGCAGACGACACAGTGGTGGTGGGGCTGATCTCAGACAACGACGAGAAGGCCTACCGGGAGGAGGTTGAGGTACTGGAACGCTGGTGCCAGGACAAACCAGGAGCTGATCGTGGATTATAGGAGAGGACAGCAGGAGACACACACACCACTGATGATTAACGGGGCTACCATGGACAGGGTGAGCAGCTTTAAGTACCTGGGGGTCCACATCTCAGAGGATCTGACATGGACAACACACATAGACACAGTAGTAAAGAAGGCGAAGCAGCGCCTCTACCACCTGAGACAGTTAAGGAAGTTCAGAGTATCGGGGAAGATACTCCAGTCCTTCTACTCAGGAGCTGTAGAGAGCATCTTGACCGGAAACATCACTGCCTGGTATGGAAACAGCACGGCACAGGACAAGAAGGCCCTACAGAGAGTGGTGCTCTCAGCCGAGCGTACCACGGGTATGGCACTACCTCCCCTGCAGGTTCTATACAACAAGAGGTGCAAATCCAGAGCCTGCAGAATAATGAAAGACCCCCATCACCCCAATAACAGCCTGTTCCAGCTGCTGAGGTCAGGCAGACGCCTGCGAACCCCAGCTACTAGGACAGAGAGGCTTAGGCTCAGCTTCTTCCCCCAGGCTATCAGAGCCTTGAACAATGAACATTGAGTGCCACAGAACACTGAACTATCCACACACAAGCACACACACGACACGCACGCTGTGCACGCTCACACACTAGCAGCCACTTTAACACTTTAACATGAGCGGGCACACACTCATGCCGCACACACCCACTTATGGCCAAAAGGAAAGGCCACTTTAAATTAGTATAACAACAGTAACAGTGTATTGCACTACCAAAGCTACCTAGCATGTCCTATATGCTCTGTAAATATTTTTTATGTACAGATACCGAGATGTCACACCATGTTACCTGTTACCTGTTTATTGCACAATGTTGTTTTTATTGGATTCTATTATATGTTGTACCACTGTATTGCACATCGTTGCGGGCAAGACCACCCGCATTTCATTGTATACTTGTATGCCGTGACAAATAAAAGTCTTGACTTGACTTGACTTGACTTGATGCTCTTGTGTGCCCTAATCTGAAGTGAAGCCTATTCATCATTAACAAATGTCTAATACAGTTAATTATTTGTTAACTTTTTCATCACCTGTTACAAATGTTACAAAAGCCCCCAAAGTATTTTTTTTTTATCCACTTTTTCTCCCATTTTTCTATATTTTTCTCCCATCCCAATTTCGTATCATCCAATTCAACCCTCCCCTGTCACGAACGCTGTTTCTTGCCTCCCACAAGCCGGCTGCAATGTGGACTAAGTCATACATAGCACAAGTCCCCTCCGGTACTTGAGGTAACAGCAGTCGCATCTTTTCACCTGCGCAGCTCGATCTCTCAGTGTCGAGGAGTAACGCGTGGGAGGCTCACGCTGCCCCCGACACTTCCTGATTCTACTGCGCAGGCGCACCAACCGACTTGTAGGAGTCGCTTGTTCACAACGCCCGATCCCCACCCTTCAGTTTCCCTCCCCGTAATACGGCCAATGTGTATTACTGCGGACGACCAGCTAAACTGAAAACAATGTGGAGAGCTGGATTCGAACACGCGAACCCTAGCGTCTCCACACTGGTGGCGAGTGCCTTGCCCACTACACCACCTAGCCGCCCACAAAGCCCCCAAAGTATAATGGCTCCCCCCAAAGTATAATTTGTGTTTTTTTTTTTTTTTGGGCACTCATTTGCATTTGCATTGGTGGCAATGAGTGCTCGCTCAGTGAGTAAAAAATACTTAAAAAACCATAGATTATACTTTTTGATATAGATCATGTTCTTTGTTGGTTTGTGAGGATGTTAATACACACTTGGTAAGATGTGTGTGTATGAAAGAATACTACAAAAAACAGCAGTGACTGCTCTCAGCTGTTTAACACTTTAAGACCTAGACACCATCACCAGTTGTAGGTTGTCTAAAGTGCAGTGTTACTACGAAAATTCACTAGAATGCAGGATTTGAAAAAAATAAATCCTGCATTCTAGTGAATTTTCATAGTAACACTGCACTTACACCCCCCCCCCCCCCCCCCCCCCCCCCGGGTCCTTCCCCCAAAGTATATATATTTCATTTCTGCGGGAATCACTGGTACATTACCTTCAAACCTCTGCGTAGACTTCACTTGTTTTTATCATTTACATTTTCAACGTACGTTTTACATGTTCTAAGTTCCATTTATTTAGTTTTCTGTGTTGTACTTTTTTTTTTTTTGTTAATCCTCTTTTGTGTGACTGAGCGCCGAGACACATTCCTTGTACTTAACCCTTTCACTGCCACGCGACAGCCGGTTAACCCTTTCACTGTGTCAATACAGAAGGTTAGCCCTTTACTATCACACAACCGACGGCGATGCTCCATCATTAGCATCATTAGCTCCACGGATGCGGAGCTAATGATGCTAATAATGGAGCATCGCCGTCGGTTGTGTGATAGTAAAGGGTTAACCGGCTGTCGTGTGGCAGCGAAAGGGTTAAATGAACTACAATAACCGTCACTGATTGGCTGATGTTTTCCAAGGGGGGGGAGGTCCACGACGGGTCAGAGCTCATTGGACCGCCTGAGCCGCCTTTCTCCGACTTCCTGGCTGACAGCCTATCAGACTGCAGCTCAGAGGGTAGGAGGACCACAGACCATAATAATCAGTCTTTGCCTGGTTTGACCCTAACATCTGAGTACAGTAGGTACAGGCATTTACCATCACTGTGTTCTGTTTGTTTGTTTGTTTTGTTTTAGTGCAAAGAGACATCAGTGGAGCAGGTGATTTCACAGTCATATCGGAGTATGGAGGTAATGTGTATGTATGGGTTTGTGGGTGTGAGTTTGTGTGTGGGTGTGTTTGTTGGTGTGTTTGTGGGTGTGTTTGTGTGGGTGTGTTTGTGGGTGTCTGTTTGTGTGTTTGTTTGTGTGTGGGTGTGTTTGTGTGTTTTGTGTGTGTGTTTGTGGGTGTCTGTTTGTGTGTCTTTTTTTGTGGGTGTGTTTGTGGGTGGGTGTGTGTGTTTGTGTATGGGTGTGTTTGTGGGTGTGTTTGTGGGTGTGTATGCGTGCACAATTCTTCTTCCTTCCTCTTCGCCTCTGTAATATTTGAATCATAATGCATGCGTGTGATTTGGTCTGTGGATTCCCAAGAAGTGTGTGTGTGTGTGTGTGTGTTGCTACATGCTAGCTTGTGTGTGTACCTCTCTGTCAGAGTTGACCCCAGTGTCTCCCCCCCCCCCCCCCCCCCTCCAGGCCTGCCCAGCGACAGTGACTTCACCTCCCAGGCTGTAGACGCAGACTCTCTGGCCGAGTTGGACGATGGCATGGCCTCGGGCCGCACCTCCCCAAAGCAGCCACAAGGGGGATCCTCCAGCAGCAGTAGCCCTCTCCTCCTCCCCTCCTCCCTGCGTGAGCGCCGCAGCCCGTCTCCTGCCCCGGGCTCCCCGGCGTCCAGCCGGCCCGGCAGGACGGCCCTGTTCTCCGGCGGTCTGAAGAGATCCACCGGCGCTGCTCACGCTAAAGAGGCGGAGCCGGATTACCTGGACAAGGCCGGCGAACACATCCGATTGGCCGTGCAGAAGGAGGCGGAGCTGAACTACCCGTCGGCGTTCTCCTACTACCGCAGCGGCGTAGACCTGCTCCTGCGTGGAGTTCAAGGTGCGTTTGAAACCAGGCATAATGTTTTCTTCCGTCTCAGATCAACCATAAGCAAGATCTGAATTTCAGTTAGTATTCAAGAGTCGAGATTCAAGATTCAAGAGGTGTATTTGTCACATACATACCAGGGCATACAGTGAAATGCGGGTGGTCATGCCCGCATCGATTGTGCACTAATACTAATAATAAATAGACATAAAAAGAACAGGTAATAAGAAGACATAAGATGTGCATGATAAAAATAGACATGCTAAATTCCTGAGAAGGCACTATGTACACTACTATACAATATACAGTTTTAACTCTGTCATTATGCTATACTTACTATAGCTAAACTATACTATGAACCACATCGGTTCTTTCCTTAACACTTTGAGTGCCAGCAGGGGGCGCACGATTTATCGCTTGAATGCCAGCCTTTTTAGACTGATTTTCCGATATTTCATGATTTTCGCGGAGCTATTTCTATATTATGGCTATGTGTCTAATATGCCCGTCGGCCGTCGCTTATCAATGACTTGCTTCAAATGTTCTGCAAAAAGATTATTCCAATTCCTGATCGCCATTCCAAATATCGATCGCGTTTATTGATCCAACGTTAGGTACTCGAAACACATAATCCACGCTGTTCTGAGGGTCGGCGATGACTGCAGTAGTCTCGGGTTACATGCCTGAGAAGTAAAATGTGGATTCCGGAGTTTTCTTTTCTCATCCATTTTCATTGAGTCTAATCCAATGGGTGCATTACCATCCGGGAGACGATAGGGGGCGGTATTTTCCCTGTTCGAGCTCGTAGACAGTCCCAATGGTAATGTGAGGCTAGATTGATGAAAAATTTATGGATATCGCTAATAAAAGCAATAACGATTAAATAACGAGATTTCTCGTCATTGGCACTCAACGCATGGCATGAAATAACGAGATTTCTCGTGGCTGGCAGTGTTAAAGTGACCTTTATATTCCTCATTCCATAGTATTTCACTAGTTGAGTGGATGGGAATCATACCTGCATACCTGGTTATTATTGGATGGAATCTGGCAGCGAGTATAACCTGGTCCGTCTGTCGGTCGGTCAGTTAGTATGTCCGTCCCAAAACTCACGACATAGTACACGATAGAGACATGACATTTGCCCCAACCATAGATATTGATCACACCAATCGTCCAGGAGGTGGCGCTATAATCGAAGGTCCAAATGTCTGCAAAGACATAACTCATACACCATGAACCCAACTGACATGAGACTTTGTACACATATATAAAGCCATCCTTGGCCTACAGCTTTGCCTATAGGAACACCCATGTCTGTCTAATTGAACTTTACACCATTTAGATTTTCTTCTTCTTTTTGCCATTTCCCTCAAGACTCCCTCCCACGTTGTCTGGCATCTCGGGACCAACATCTTACATTGTATTATTCTGAGAGTTGCCAGGACAGACCATAATGACCACCAGACCCATTCACATTTTTGGAAAAAGAAACGTGTATGTTCGTTCATATCTATTTCTAGCTGTCCTTGGCCACTATATATAACAGCATGAAGATAAGGGCTACTGTGCTGAAGTACATATCAAGCTATATATAACAGCATGAAGATAAGGGCTACTGTGCTGAAGTACATATCAAGCTATATATAACAGCATGAAGATAAGGGCTACTGTGCTGAAGTACATATCAAGCTATATATAACAGCATGAAGATAAGGGCTACTGTGCTGAAGTACATATCAAGCTATATATAACAGCATGAAGATAAGGGCTACTGTGCTGAAGTACATATCAAGCTATATATAACAGCATGAAGATAAGGGCTACTGTGCTGAAGTACATATCAAGCTATATATAACAGCATGAAGATAAGGGCTACTGTGCTGAAGTACATATCAATCTATATATAACAGCATGAAGATAAGGGCTACTGTGCTGAAGTACATATCAAGCTATATATAACAGCATGAAGATAAGGGCTACTGTGCTGAGGTACATATCAAGCTATATATAACAGCATGAAGATAAGGGCTACTGTGCTGAGGTACATATCAAGCTATATATAACAGCATGAAGATAAGGGCTACTGTGCTGAAGTACATATCAAGGCGGCAAGTAGCAGGAAGGTGCAGTTCTGTAGCCACAGTGGTCACAGATTATTATCACAAGTTAGGTGCTTGTTCTCATTAATACTGAGCTAAATACAACTCTGAGCACAGCTGAAGGGTTTTATTTTATTAAAAGAAATGTTGTATCCTTTATTTATCCAGGAATGTCCCATTGAGATACAAGATCTCTTCTTCCAGGGAGTCCTGACCAACACGGCACACAACACGTTTCAACATAAAAACAAGGGCATTAAACAAAAAAACATACTAATCAAATACAAACACAGAAGGCCACAGTTATTATAGAGAGCCTTCTGACTATAACACATTATAGATATATACCTTCTGACTATAACACATTATAGATATATACCTTCTGACTATAACACATGATAGAGATATACCTTCTGACTATAACACATTATAGATATACCTTCTGACTAGAACAACCTTCTGACTATAACACATTATAGACAGATATACCTTCTGACTATAACATTAGAGATATACCTTCTGACTATAACACATTATTATTTTTATATACCTTCTGACTATAACACATTATAGAGATCATATACCTTCTGACTATAACACATTATAGAGAGATACCTTCTGACTATAACACATTATAGAGATATACCTTCTGACTATAACACATTATTATTTTTATATACCTTCTGACTATAACACATTATAGAGATCATATACCTTCTGACTATAACACATTATAGAGATATACCTTCTGACTATAACATTATAGAGATATACCTTCTGACTATAACACATTATAGATATACCTTCTGACTATAACACATTATAGATATACCTTCTGACTATAACATTATAGAGATATACCTTCTGACTATAACACATTATAGATATATACCTTCTGACTATAACATTATAGAGATATACCTTCTGACTATAACGCATTATAGAGATATACCTTCTGACTATAACACATTATAGAGATATACCTTCTGACTATAACACATTATAGAGATATACCTTCTGACTATAACACATTATAGAGATATACCTTCTGACTATAACACATTATAGATATACCTTCTGACTATAAGATATTATAGAGGGATATACAGTACCTTCTGACTATAACACATTATAGAGATATACATTATTTTATTTTTTTTATATATCTTTTATTGGTGAAACATAGGTGGTACAGAGAAGCAAAGGTTGTTTATCAATATTTAACATATCACCATGGTTCTTTTTTTGACGAGACACGGACAGGACTGAAATTGACCAGGAACAACAAAAAAACAACAAAGACAAAAACTAAACAAAATCGAAAACAGGCAATTTTTTTTTTATAATAATAATAATAATAGTAATAATAAATAACCAAGATACAATATACAGTGGGGCGGAGTTTACAACAGCATATCTGAGGTGCTCACCTCGGAGAATGAGTATTTCTTTAGGATCAGTATTTCTTTAGGATCAGTATTTCTTTAGGATAGATATACCTTCTGACTATAACACATTATAGATATATACCTTCTGACTATAACACATTATAGATATATACCTTCTGACTATAACACATTATAGATATATACCTTCTGACTATAACACATTATAGATATACCTTCTGACTATAACACATTATAGATATACCTTCTGACTATAACATTATAGAGATATACCTTCTGACTATAACACATTATAGATATACCTTCTGACTATAACACATTATAGATATATACCTTCTGACTAGGTGTGCACGATATTGATTTTTTGATATCGATACCGATTTCTGCTCCTCAAGGTCGATAACCGATAATATATATATATTTATTGTATTATAATCTTTAATTTTTAATGTATATTCCTGTAGTTTTGACCTAACCAGATTTATCATGACATGAGCGTTACTACTATGAACGAAACAAAGCCAAGAGAACAGTTTTGACTCTTCAAATAAAGTGACTATGAGTCGATCACAAAATTAACAATCCGTCATTAACAATGTGTTTCCCTGAACAATGAGTGAACTAAAAACCAACAGATATTGTGCTTTGTCAGGACTCGGCAGATAAAACATTTGACGCTATAGGAGAGGAGACTGTTGTGGTCTTGGTCTATGAAACAACTATTACCGTACTTTTCGCACTATAAGCCGCACCTGAATATAAGCCGCAGCAGCTAAATTGAATGATGTGTACATATATAAGCCGCACTGGACTATAAGCCGCAGGTGTTTTAATGTTTAATTACCATATGTAATTAGCATTGGGACACAATACAGTCGGACAAATAACAAGAATTAACTCATTTACAAGTTGTATTAAGTTTAGCAAATAAGGGAACAGATAAATAACATTTCAATGCAGTCAAAAAAGCAATATTTAGATTTTTACATTTTCGGGTTTGGTCACGTCGAGTCACATATAAGCCGCACCGTTATATAAGCCGCAGGGTCGAAAAATGGGGGGAAAAGCCGCGGCTTATAGTCCGAAAAGTACGGTACTTGGCATTTATAGGACAGCACGCCTCAAAAAGAATTAAATAAACCAAACAAATCATCTCTGTCAAACGTCTTTAATTTAGCAAATGCCTCGTCAATAGGTACAAGCCCCGCCGGTTCCTTTGCAGCTGGCTTTGGATTCGCAGCAGCTTAGCCTTTAGCGGCTTGCGACTTGCGTGCCGTCGTCGGATTTTAATACACCATTGTAGCGGTGGTGATGTTTCAGGTGACTTATTAGGTTGGATGTGGTATAGCTTGTTGCCCCTTTCCCTCCTCGTGGAACTTCTGCATTTGTTACAAATAGCAAGCAAACTGTTTTCCTCTGAAACTTTGAAAAAGTCCCACACTACCGACGACGCCATGATCTTTGTTTACTATCTGTGCTGCTTCTGAAAGTTACGCGACTACGTCACAGCCAGGCATGAGAAAGGGAGCGCTGGATTTGTGAAAAACTCCCTCTTCATAAACCACACACTATCAGTCGTACCACAGTACTGGCAAAACGGGAGGAGCCTACAGAAAAACAAACGCCCTTCATCCCAATCCACCCACACCGGATTTCTTTTAACCAAAAAATGTATTATATTATCGGAGCTATCAATAATTTTATCTATTTATAATTGCTGATATCGGCCCGATAATTATCGACCCGATAATTATCGTGCATCCCTACGTCTGACCATAACACATTATACGTGTCAAGACTGTCTGGGTGGCAAAACCTACTCCTGTCACACTCTCCTGGTATTAGGCGCCAAGCACTACTGTAGCGGTGAAGTCCTGATTGTTGAACAAGCACTACTGTAGCAGTGAAGTCCTGATTGTTGAACAAGCACTACTGTAGCTAGGCTTGGGCGGTATGACGGTATTACGGTATACCACGGTATTTAGAAATACCGACGGTATTGAAAATCAATACCGTCAAAATCAGTTGGGTTTCAGTTTATATTTACACTGAAACGGAGTTTCGACGGGGACTGCACACACACAGCACGGCCAGCAGAGGGCAGTTTCCAGATGATTGATTGGCTATTGTGAGTCACGTGAGGAGAACACAGAGGTGCATCACACTAACCTCAGTAACCTGTATGCATTTCCTCTATTTCTGAGCAGACTGCTAAAGCTTAAGCATCCTCAAACTTCCAGAAGGTTCTAGCCTGTTCTAACCGGTTCTACTATGACATCATACTGAAGCGTAACTTGAATTACACTGTGACACGACTGCAGTTACAATAATAATAATAGAAGTTAACCACCGTCACTCCAGCCCACGATGAGCTCCCTGACCACAGATGGCTAACGGATTTAAGCAAAACCCTCGCCTCCACGAGTCGCCAGTGACTTCATCCAGCACAACGAGACTAACGAGATGGAGGCACTTCTTTGGGAATGTAATACGGGGTGAGTGAGTGTTGAAATTTTTTAATCATAATGCAACTGGCTCACGTTGATACGAGGCTAACTAGCTACCGTTAGCTCACGTCGATACCTGGATGGTGCCGGCAGGCGGCAGTGGCTACTGGCTACCTTCTGTGATTTGTTTACTTCGAGGTTGAAGAAAGTGCACTTTCAGGTTGAAAGAACGGCCCTAATCTCAACGTGTTTCAATATAAGCAAGCGTTATGTATGGTGATAATAATGAGTATATTGTTAGCTCCGCCGCTGGATGCTGCGGGCTTCTGGCTACCATTCTGAGAGCTAAGCTAACGATAGTAGTACTGGATGCTGAAGGCTAACTGGCCATCTCCGTGATTTGTTTACTTGGTAACACGGGTTGCCCCCCCCCCCCCCCCGCTGATGAAAATGAAAGTCATACCGTCATATACCGTATACCGGGGTATTAGGTCATCAAGGTATGACGGTGTGAAAAAAATGATACCGCCCAAGAGGGAATGTTTAGCTCTTGTGATTAGTATTGAAATAAAGAGAACAGAAAATGTTTAGCTCTTGTGATTATTATTGAAATAAAGAGATAAGGCTCTGCTTAAAACTAGGGATGCTCGATATTGGCTTTTTTACCGATACCGATATTCCGATATTGTCCAACTCTTAATTTCCGATACCGATATCAACCGATACCGATATATGCAGGGTTTCCCACTACAAAAAACGGAATCATTTCAGGTAACTAATAATTTCACTGGATATATATATAACAAATATTGTTATTGTTATTTTATTTTTTTAACCGATACCGATATTTTCCGATATCACATTTTACTGCCGATATCGGCCGATAATATCGGTCGGCCGATAATATCGGACATCCCAGTTAAAACCCATTCTCACAGATGAGGGTCTGTGAATGAATGAATGAATGAATGAATGAGTGTCGCATTGTCAGAGGAGCAGGTAGCCCCGTTCGTGACTATGATGCACTCTGTGCATCACAGTCACGAAAGGGGCTAAGCAGGAGGATATTGATCACAGCGTCACATAATATCTCTTCAATCAAGGCCTGACACAGGCTGAAATAGCTTTATGCCTTGCCTCAAAGTGCAATCAAAGTGAGCTCTCAAAGAGCACCTGGCTACGGGAGGCTGCAACACGAAACTGGCCCCTGTATGTCCAAACCCCTCCCACCCACCCCCTCCTAATGTACAGTTTCCTCCCCATCGTATGTATATTTTCTGTTAAGATCTCTGTTTAACAGTACTGTATATTTGCATATTTGCATATCTTGTATGTCGCAAATGTAACAGTACTGTGTATACCTGTATGTCATGTACCCCCCTGAAATAAATGAATCCGATTTAATTTGTTTTCTCGTGATAACGAGATAATTATCACGGGAAAACGGAGCAAATAAAATGTATGAATGTACGGCCTCTTAGGGCTTCCGTACAATACAGTACGGCTCAATACATACAATTGTTAAGGGGATGCAGACCAGAGAAAGACGTTTGTCTCGTTTACATCAGGGTCCCCCTGTATGCCCCATCAGTTATAATAAACATGGTCAATAACACTAGAATCTAAATATATACTATGAGTAAGTGTATGAGTAACATATGCAGTTGAGTAATAATAGTCAAGGTTGAGCTATGGCTTGATTTAGATTTACAAGTGCTTTCAAAGAGATGTGTGCCATAGCGTGGATTATCACATAGTAGCCTCACTTTCTGACAGCCTCACACAGCAGTCTCACGTTTAGAAATCAGCTTAACCCTTTCACTACCACTCTACCAAATGGTTAACCCTTTCACTGCGACACTACAGAAGGTTAATTAACCCTTTGACTACCACTACAGAAGGTTAACCCTTTCACTACCACTACAGAAGGTTAACCATTTCACTACCACTACAAAAGGTTAACACTTTCACTACCACACTACAGACGGTTAACCCTTTCACTACCACACTACAGACGGTTAACCCTTTCACTACCACACTACAGAATGTTAACCCTTTCACTACCACACTACATCTGCACCTTTGATCACACTGCCTACTAAACTTGCTCATATGCGTATATTTAGAGTTAATTATATTGTTTACACTGCCTATTTTTAACTTTTCTACTGTACTATACTTTTATTGCCTGTATTTATGTCTTCTACTATTATCCTGCCCATACCTGTAATGACAATTAGGGCTGTAACTAACGATTATTTTGTTATCAATTAATCCGTTGATTATTTTATCGATTAGTCGATTAATCTAAACAATTAATTGACCAGAACAATTTATTCTATTTGCAATTTAATATTTCAAAATGTTTTACTAGTATCCTCAGGTCACATGAGTAGTTGCCTCTTTGACACCACCTACTGAATACCCAGAGTAGGAGATGAGCCATGACGTTTATTTATGTCTATAGATGCTGTGTAGTGTGGAGGCCTACTGTACATGAGTAGAGTAACCTACATGCTGTGTAGTGTGGAGGCCTACTGTACATGAGTAGAGTAACCTACATGTTGTGTAGTGTGGAGGCCTACTGTACATGAGTAGAGTAACCTACATGCTGTGTAGTGTGGAGGCCTACTGTACATGAGTAGAGTAACCTACATGTTGTGTAGTGTGGAGGCCTACTGTACATGAGTAGAGTAACCTACATGCTGTGTAGTGTGGAGGCCTACTGTACATGAGTAGAGTAACCTACATGCTGTGTAGTGTGGAGGCCTACTGTACATGAGTAGAGTAACCTACATGCTGTGTAGTGTGGAGGCCTACTGTACATGAGTAGAGTAACCTACATGCTGTGTAGTGTGGAGGCCTACTGTACATGAGTAGAGTAACCTACATGCTGTGTAGTGTGGAGGCCTACTGTACATGAGTAGAGTAACCTACATGCTGTGTAGTGTGGAGGCCTACTGTACATGAGTAGAGTAACCTACATGCTGTGTAGTGTGGAGGCCTACTGTACATGAGTAGAGTAACCTACATGCTGTGTAGTGTGGAGGCCTACTGTACACGAGTAGAGTAACCTACATGCTGTGTAGTGTGGAGGCCTACTGTACACGAGTAGAGTAACCTACATGCTGTGTAGTGTGGAGGCCTACTGTACATGAGTAGAGTAACCTACATGCTGTGTAGTGTGGAGGCCTACTGTACATGAGTAGAGTAACCTACATGCTGTGTAGTGTGGAGGCCTACTGTACATGAGTAGAGTAACCTACATGCTGTGTAGTGTGGAGGCCTACTGTACATGAGTAGAGTAACCTACATGCTGTGTAGTGTGGAGGCCTACTGTACATGAGTAGAGTAACCTACATGCTGTGTAGTGTGGAGGCCTACTGTACATGAGTAGAGTAACCTACATGCTGTGTAGTGTGGAGGCCTACTGTACATGAGTAGAGTAACCTACATGCTGTGTAGTGTGGAGGCCTACTGTACACGAGTAGAGTAACCTACATGCCATTACTGCTTTTTATCTATTGACTCATTATAGCTACTTTATTATCTTGAAATAATACACCCGCCCGTTACTATGATACTGTTTATCATTACATACAATGTATCCATGCCTGTAGCTAAATGCTGAAAAACAGGGAACAAAATACTTTTTAGCCTTTGATATTTTTTTTTACCGGACAGAAATTATAAATAGCGGGTGCGGCTGGCTAGCGCAGTGGAGAATGCACTCGCCTACCACCGCAGAGACTCTGGGATCGAATCCAGCTGTCAGCGGTACCTCCGGCTTGGTCAGTCGTCCCTACTAACACAAGTGGCAGTGTTAGCGGGTGGGAAGCCGGGCGGGGTATGTGTCCTGGTCGTTGTAAACTGCGGTTCCTACTGGTCGGCCTCTGCACGCGTTACATTCCCCCAGTGAGAGTCCTCGCTGTCGGGTGAAAAGAAGCGGCTGGCTGACTCCACATGTATCGGAGGAGGCATGTGGTAGTTCTACACCCTCCCTAGGCCGACAGTGGGACAATGCATGCAACGACCAGGAAGGGAATTGGCATAACGACTAAATTGGGATGGGAGCAAAAAATACAGAAAAAGTGGGGAAAAAAATTTATAATAATAAATAGCTTTTTAGTAGGGATGTTCGATATTGGCTTTTTTACCAATATACCGATATTGTCCAACTCTTAATTTCTGATACCGATATCAACCGATACCGATATATGCAGGGTTTCCCCCCCACAAAAAAAGTGGAATAATTTCAGGTTATTAACATTACATATCTCGTCGTGGAATTAACACAACATTATGCATACTTTTGACAATAAATTAATTCAGAATTTGTTCTTACTTGCTTGCCTGAGTAAATAAAGGTTAAATAAATGTAAAAAAAAAATATATTTTTTTTTTGAAAACAGATACCGATAATTTCCGATATCACATTTGAATGGCCGATAATATCAGTAGGCCGATAATATCGGACATCCCTACTTTTTAGTATATCTCCATGAATTATTATATGTATTGTGTGTTATCTCTCCACTCCACGCTATAGTAGTGCTTGTGCCAGCACAGGAGATACGATTACAATGAATGTTTTATATATATATAGGCATATAAACATATTTAAATCAATATCTACCTTTTGAATAAAATAGGCTCAGGAATCAGGATTGTTAAAGCTAATTAGCCTAATCCATGTCAAAAAGAGTATCCTATAGTACATTTATAAGTTATTTATATTTTGAACGTGATTCATTGCGCACTAGTTTACACGTTGCACATGTTATGACTTTGAAGGCCTGCCATTTCCACCGCAAAAGGCACATACAAGTAACAATACGATGCGTCGATCGTAAATCGACAATGTCATGGCCGATGACGTCGACGTTGTCTACTAATCGTTGCAGCCCGAATGACAATACATTCTGTTAACAATGACAATAAAACCTGCATCCATGGGCACATATGTGGTAATTAACCCTTTCACTGCCGCACTATGAAGCGGTTAACCCTTTCACTGTGACAATACACAGGTTAACGCAGGTTAACCCTTTACTAACACACTACCGACGGTAACTCTCGCTCTCTCTCTCTTTCTCTCTCTCTCTTTCTCTCTCTATCTCTGTCTCTCTCTCTCTGTCTCTCTCTCTCGCTCTTGCTCTCTCGCTCGCTCTCTCTGTCTCTCTGTCTCGCTCTCTGTCTCGCTCTCTTGCTCTCTCTCTCGCTCTCTCTGTCTCTCTCTGTCTCTCTCTCTCTCTCTCTCTGTCTGTCTCTGTCTCTGTCTCTCTCTCCCTCTCTCTGTCTCTCTCTCTCTGTATCTCTCTCTCTCCCTCTCTCTGTCTCTCTCTCTCTCTCTATCGGTCTCTCTCTCTCTCGCTCTCTCTGTCCATCTGTCTCTCTCTGTCTCTCGCTCTCTCTCTCTGTCTCTCTCTCTCTCTCTCTCTCTCTCTCTCTCTCTCTCTCTCTCTCTCTCTCCCTCTCCCTCTCCTCTCTCTCTCTCTCTCTCTCTCTCTCTCTCTCTCTCTCTCTCTCTATCGGTCTCTCTCTCTCTCTCGCTCTCTCTCTGTCTCTGTTTCTCTCTCTCTCGCTCTCGCTCTCGCTCTCTCTCTCTCGCTCTCGCTCTCTCTCTCATATATCTCCATTAATTGATTAGTGTGACTCTTCTTCTTCTGTCTCTCAGGTGAGCCCAGTCCTACGCGGCGAGAGGCCGTGAAGAAGAAAACGGCGGAGTATCTGATGCGTGCCGAGCAGATCTCCAGTCTGCACCTGAGAAGCGACATGGGCCAAGCACCAACACACACGGCGGTGAGTGGGACGGAACCGGCACCGGGCCAGAGCCCAGCCTAGACCAGCCCTGCCCAAAGGGGTCCACAGCTCAGCCTAGACCAGCACTGCCCAAAGGGGTCCACAGCTCAGCCTAGACCAGCCCTGCCCAAAGGGGTCCACAGCTCAGCCTAGACCAGCACTGCCCAAAGGGGTCCACAGCTCAGCCTAGACCAGCGCTGCCCAAAGTGCTCCAGAGCCCAGCCTAGACCAGCGCTGCCCAAAGGGGTCCACAGCTCAGCCTAGACCAGCGCTGCCCAAAGGGCTCCAGAGCCCAGCCTAGACCAGCGCTGCCCAAAGGGGTCCACAGCTCAGCCTAGACCAGCGCTGCCCAAAGAGCTCCAGAGCCCAGCCTAGACCAGCGCTGCCCAAAGAGCTCCAGAGCTCAGCCTAGACCAGCGCTGCCCAAAGTGGACCACAGCCCAGCCTAGACCAGCGCTGCCCAAAGGGCTCCAGAGCTCAGCCTAGACCAGCGCTGCCCAAAGGGCTCCAGAGCTCAGCCTAGACCAGCGCTGCCCGAAGAGCTCCAGAGCTCAGCCTAGACCAGCGCTGCCCGAAGAGCTCCACAGCTCAGCCTAGACCAGCGCTGCCCAAAGAGCTCCAGAGCTCAGCCTAGACCAGCACTGCCCAAAGTGTCTCCAGAGCTCAGCCTAGACCAGCACTGCCCAAAGTGTCTCCAGAGCTCAGCCTAGACCAGCGCTGCCCAAAGAGCTCCAGAGCTCAGCCTAGACCAGCGCTGCCCAAAGAGCTCCAGAGCTCAGCCTAGACCAGCGCTGCCCAAAGGGCTCCAGAGCTCAGCCTAGACCAGCGCTGCCCAAAGGGCTCCAGAGCCCAGCCTAGACCAGCGCTGCCCAAAGAGCTCCACAGCTCAGCCTAGACCAGCGCTGCCCAAAGAGCTCCAGAGCTCAGCCTAGACCAGCGCTGCCCATAGGGCTCCACAGGCCAGACCCTGGCCCTCCATCACATTATCTTGGTCTTGGTTTTGAGGCCATTTATTAATATTTGAGGATGGATTTAGCAAATTATATGATTATTATAACAACAAACAAACATGTTGACATTAGGGATGCACCGATCTGATACTTATATCGGCCCCCGATATGACTAAAATAGCTGGATCGGGTATCGGTAAAAGATATATATATATATCGGAAATTATTATTATTATTTATTTCTTTATAATAAGAAATAAAATAAGAAATAACAATTCAGTACATTTATATCTGTGTTAATTTGTTACATTTAGTTTCACTAAGTTAGGAAAGTAATGTTTTAAGTCAAGCCTGATGTTGCCTAAAACAAAAGAATGATCCCAGTCTCTTCCACACAGTGAGGCATACAGTTTATTAATTGAACAATGGGTATCGGATCGGTACTCGGTACCCAAAGCCCAGGTATCGGTATCGGGACTGAAAAAGTCGAACAGGTGCATCCCTAGTTGACATAAGACCTGTTTACTTGTCACGTTTCTAGGGCTGCCTCCTCATAGTTGATGAGGTGATTCATTGGTTGGTTTAGTCTCGTTAGTAGTTTTCCATGTTGAATGAGTCATTTGCTTAAAAATGACAAGCATGTCTCTGGTAAGCATAAGATTTGTAGAGGTCCCACTGCATTATAGGGGTGTAACGGTACACAAAAGTCACGGTTCGGTACGTAGCTTGGTTTTTAAGTCACGCTTCGGTATGTTTTCAGTGCAGCGGGGGGAAAGTAATGCAAAACATAAAATTGCTTTTCAATTGTATCCAATGTTGGAATGTTTGCCTGTCTCCCAGGCGATGGGGGTGCAGTGCTGTCCTCCCACCAGCAGAGGGGGCCAGCAGAACCCCGCAGAGGAGCTGAGAGCCTACAGCGTGCTGGGAATCGTAGACAAGGTCAGTGATATTATGGTTCATTCAAACAAACATGGGGTTTTTCAGAGTTAACCGTCAGAAAGTTGCAACCGGAGAACCGACGATGTCGAAGATAATATGTCCAATGATGTAAAGAGTTTACCACCGAAAGGAGAAGCTGTAAGTACAAGTGGTGAACTCTTTGGGATCGTTTCATGATATCTGATGTAGCGAGAGCTGTGACTGACCTTTCACCTTTTTGTGGCATTCTAGGGGAGAAAATCATAAAGAATTATTTATGTTTGTGGATGCACCATCAACAGAATTATGGTATTAGGGGTGTAACGGTACACAAAAACCACGGTACGGTACGTACCTCGGTTTTGAAGTCATGGTTCGGTACGGGTTTTCGGTACAGTGGGGGAAAGTTTGGCTTTCCATGTTCCACTCAGGGGTGATGTAGTGTGCAGTAACTAATTGTACTTGTAGGGCTGTCAACGAATATTCTATATTGAAATTAATAATCGACTTGTACAAAAGATTATATTAGATTGTGAAAAAAAACAGCCCCCGGTGGGCGGTCGTTAGTGGTTAACATACTGTTGTATTAGTTCGGTACACTACACAGCCGTTCGGTACGGTACACACTGAAACGGTTCGGTTCGGTACGGATACGTGTACCTTTACACCCCTAGACCTAAAACAAAAATGCATTAGGAAGAAGCTTGAATAATAATAGCTGAATCTACTCCTTTGGTCCCGACTTTTCTGATCTTCTGAACCACCTGAATGCAGCAATATTGTGGTTCTTTGCCCAAAAAATGCTCTTATTTTGCTGCATGTCAGTTTGCCATGTTTCTGTATCTTTATCCTCCTCCTCATCCTCACTTCACACGCCGCTGCCGAAGAGCGTCTGACGACCCTCTGGCAGAGAGTTGAAAAGTTCATGTTGATATTGAAGATAAAGCTTTAATAAGGGACACGGTTTCCATCTCTTTCAAGTGACATTTATTGTCCATTAATAAAGACCCTATACGGAGACATATCTTCTGCATGGCTGGGTGACTGACGGTGACGGAACACCATCTCCAAGCGTCCCACCCCCTTCCTTGTGTCCTTTCCTCCTTGGACAATCCTCTTTTTAATCTGTGGCAGTAAAACTAAATAGATTGCTTGGATGGTGCGATCAGGATCTTCCAGTGTGTGTGTGTGTGTGTGTGCGTGCGTGTGTGTGTGTGTAGGTGTGTGTCAGTTATGGTACCACAAGGTCGGCTTAGGTTACCGGTCCTCTCAACCAGCTGCTGGCGAAGCAACTTCACCAACCAGCCGTGAAATGACTTGGCAAGCAGGTGGAACAGCGGCCCACGGCATAGAACCAACAGCGCTCGGCCCTAAACACACACACACACACTTAAGTACACACACACACGGGCACAACACCCTAAGGATAATGTTGACACATAGCAACACGTGTTACAGTGTAGTGGTACAACACACGCCATGTTGGAAACGGATCAACAGCACGCCATTGTACTGAGGTTATCCTAACCACAGACTAGCTGCTGTCAGGCCCTGTAGCTGTACAGGGACCCCTCTCCTCTCCTCTCTTCCTCCTCCTCCTCCTCCTCCTCCTTCTACTTTTAATGGGGACAGAGGGGACAGATGGAGGGAGCCCCCCCCCCCACCCCCCCCCACCCTCTCCTCTCCCTGATGTTTGGGTCTTAATTATATTAGCG
>NC_140179.1:14853025-14860525 GCF_963971535.1 Notolepis coatsorum | reverse complement strand
GAGAGAGAGAGACACACACACATCCAGCTAACACCTATAGAGTAACACTGATGGATTTGTGTGTCTCTGTTAAAGTCACGCGCTGTATGTGGCTTGATGGAGCCAGTGACTTTGGCGCGGGACGTGTTTGGCATCAACTCGTTAATGGGACGTTTCTCCTCTGCACCCCTCTCCCTGCGCCCCTCCTCCTTTTCTGCACCTTAACCTTCATGCCACTTAAAGATAAAGAGATAGAAGACAACTTTATTATATCCCCAGCGCTGTGCACAGGAACACAGGGCAGGGTGGGAGAGAACATGGAGAACACAGGGCAGGGTGGGAGAGAACACAGAACACAGGGCTGGGTGGGAGAGAACACAGAACACAGGGCAGTGTGGGAGAGAACATGGAGAACACAGGGCAGGGTGGGAGAGAACACAGAACACATGGCAGGGTGGGAGAGAACACAGAACACAGGGCAGGGTGGGAGAGAACACAGAACACAGGGCAGGGTGGGAGAGAACACAGAACACATGGCAGGGTGGGAGAGAACACAGAACACAGGGCAGGGTGGGAGAGAACACAGAACACAGGGCAGGGTGGTAGAGAACACAGAACACATGGCAGGGTGGGAGAGAACACAGAACACATGGCAGGGTGGGAGAGAACACAGAACACATGGCAGGGTGGGAGAGAACACAGAACACATGGCAGGGTGGGAGAGAACATGGAGAACACATGGCAGGGTGGGAGAGAACACACAGAACACAGGGCAGGGTGGGAGAGAACACAGAACACATGGCAGGGTGGGAGAGAACACAGAACACATGGCAGGGTGGGAGAGAACACAGAACACATGGCAGGGTGGGAGAGAACATGGAGAACACATGGCAGGGTGGGAGAGAACACAGAACACATGGCAGGGTGGGAGAGAACACAGAACACATGGCAGGGTGGGAGAGAACACAGAACACATGGCAGGGTGGGAGAGAACACAGAACACATGGCAGGGTGGGAGAGAACACAGGAACACCAGATGAATAAATAATAAAAGATGATGATATACTGAAGAGGTAAGAGAGATGGAAACGTGAATGGTTTGAACAATGCAACCAAAAGGAGTAAGGTGATGACGAAATTTAGAAAAGAAGAGATGCAAGTAATTTTCTTACAAGAAACGCATTTAATAGCACAGGAACACAAAAAATGGAAGAGATTTGGATATGAAAATACGTTTTACAGTTCTTTTAAACAGAACTTGAGGAGGGGAGTAGCTATATTAATTAAGAACTCAGTGAAATTCGAAATGACCAAAGAAATAAGGGACAAGGAGGGGAGATATGTTCTGGTGAAGGGAAAAATGGAAGGACAAATGGTAACGTTAAAGGCCAACTTGCAGGTTAAACCCTACTCTGCAATTATGGGTAGTTTACATAATTGGTATCTAATTAAAAAAAATTTTTATTTGACGCCGGAAATGCCACTCAGAAATGGTTAAAAAGGTCCACGCACGAATAACATGCACAAGCAAATCTAAAAGCTTATCAGACGCTAGCACGGCCGTGACGTCACTTCAGGCAACTTATGCCTTATGCCCGTCCGGGTCATAGTACTACTGGATATATGGCGCTGGCTAACGTTAGCATTATGTCTACTGTCGTGAACCATTTTAGATCGGGGCATGTAGAGGAGTTTGGGGAACGAGTAAAATCATGTGCAGGTCCTCTTCTCAGACCTGTGTGGCAAAGCACTGCACACGCATCATGCAAGCTACACGTCGCTGCATGTTGATCAATGGTGGCCCACTCGGTGCATCACAGTCAGTGACTGTGATGCACCGAGTGGGCTACTATTGTGCTAACAACGTGCTGCGGCGTCTGGCTTGTTGGCCGGCATGAGTGCCCGATTTGAGGTGGTTCTTTCCTCTTTGTGTGCCTTTGTGTTCTGCCGGGGAGCTTGTGGACGCGACAATAGTGGTGGTTGTAGGGTGTTTGAGCTTGTAGCGTTAGTTAGCTCATAGCTATCGTGTACCACTAGCGTTACGGGCTCCAGCACCTTATGGCTGCTGCTGTTGTCGTGTCCATGGGTTCCCTGGCAGGGTACTTGTGGGGACGGGGGTGTACAGAGAGGAGAGAACCATTTTGGGTTGGGTGTTCATGCCGGCTAGCGAGCTGGATGTCGGGGTATGTTGTTAGCACAATAGCTACCAAGCTAAGCTACGTTAGCTTCTAACGGTGTATACACAATATGTACAATGACACAATGATCAAACACCTTATAACTAGGGATGCTCGATATTGGCTTTTTTACCTATACCGATATTGTCCAACTCTTAATTTCCGATACCGATATCAACCGATACCGATATATGCAGGGTTTACCCCCCAAAAAACTGAATAATTTCAGGTAATTAACATTACATATCTCTTGTTGTGGAATTAACACAACATTATGCATACTTTTGACAATAAATAAAATCAGAATTAGTTCTTACTTGCTTGCCTGGGTAAATAAAGGTTCTAGAAATGTAAAAAAAATAAAAAAAACTTTTTTTTAAACCGATAGATATTTTCCAATATCACATTTTAATGCCGATATCGGCTGATGATATCGGTAGGCCGATAATATCGGACATCCATACTTATAACTACTACTATTGTCGTGTCCATAAGTTCCCTGGCAGAATACTTGTGAGGACAAAGGTATACAAAGAGGAGAGAACCATTTTAAATCTGGCATTCATGCCGGCTAACAAGCTAGATGTCGGGGTATGTTGTTAGCACAATAGCTACCAAGCTAACCTACGTTAGCTTCTAACGGTGTATACACTATGTACAACGACACAATGATCAAACACGTTATAACTACTACTATTGTCGTGTCCATAAGTTCCCTGGCAGAATACTTGTGAGGACAAAGGTATACAAAGAGGAGAGAACCATTTTAAATCGGGCATTCATGCCGGCTAACAAGCTAGATGTCGGGGTATGTTGTTAGCACAATAGCTACCAAGCTAAGCTATGTTAGCTTCTAACGGTGTATACACAATATGTACAACGACACAATGATTACATTATTACAAATATGGTAACGTGGTTGTGGCTTTTACAAATAGTGGTTAGCTTTAGAGATGGATGGCTATGATCACGGAGCAATAGTGTTGTTAGGTGAAACAGATATATTTTCATTCATCACTCGGCTAGTAGTAGCAAGGCTCTCTGCCTGCCACTAGCTGTGTGTGACTCTCAGAGCCCCCTGGTGCCCTGCACCTGATGTGACGACATCATTTCGATTACACACGCACGTTATGAACCATTGATTAAAATATCCACGTGCGTGGTGATTGTGTTGGGCAGACAAAATGTTTGATAAAAACGCTAAAACTGGGTCAATTTCAATAATTTTTTTCCCTTCATGAAAGTCACCGTTGGCCTAGTCCACATTGTTTATTGAACAAAAATACAACCTGCAAGTTGGTCTTTAATCAATGTATACGCAGCTCCGGATAGTGAAAGATATCTATTCTTTCTTTTTTATCTACTTTTTCTCCCCATTTTCTATTTTTCTCCCATCCCAATTTCGTATTATCCAATTCTACCCTCCCCTGTCTCGAACGTTGTTAGACCATGCCTCCCACTGGTTGGCTGTAATGTGGACGAAGCCTTGCATCACGTGTCCCCTCTGGGGATCTCTCAGTGGCGAGGAGTAATGTGTGGGAGGCTCACGCTGCCCCCGATACTTCCTGATTCTGCTGTACAGGCGCACCAACCGACCTGTAGGAGTCGCTGTCCACAGCGTCCGATCCCCACCCACCGGCTTTCCCACCCCCTAATACTGCCAATTGTATTAGTATGAACGACCAGCCAAGCCGGAAGCAACGCCGAGAGCTGGGCTCGAACCCAGCATCTCCTGCGTTAGTGGCGAGCGCCTTGCCCACTGCGCCACTTAGCCGCCCCTGAAAGATATCTATTTTAATTTTTTTTTTATATCATAGCAATGGAAATGGAAGGAATTCTAATATGTATGGGTGATTTTAATGTGATACTGAACTATGACATGGACACCACAAGTACAAAGAAATGGAGGACACACATCAGCAAATGAATATACAAATGACAGAAATGGGAATTACGGATGTGTGGAGAGAAATGCATGCATTAGACAGGGAATACACACACTACTCGCACCCACACACAACGTATTCAAGGATAGAATATGTTCTCATGACAACAGGGGACAGATACAGGGTGAAGGACTACAGGATAGGGGTAGCGGACATATCAGACTATAGTGCGACATATCTGACAGTAGATCTCAAAAGTAGACGGAGAAACACAGTCTGGAGGCTGAACGTAGGACTATTAAATAACAAGGGTTTAGTAAATGAAATAAAAGAGGACATAGCCAGATACAAAGAAGAAAATGACTGGGGAGGTAGATCCGAATATTTTATGAGATGCACTGAAGGTAGTAATACGAGGCAAATTGATAGCGAAGACAGCACTACTTAAGAAAGCCAGAATGGAGACGTATCAAAATCGAATAGCAAAACTGAAAGAACTCGAGAAGAAACACCAAAACTCAAAGGACCAGGAGACACTTAAGGCCTCTGCATGCTAATGAAACTGCAAAGCAACTGCAACACAACATCAGCACGACTTCAACGCAGCATGTTGTAGAGGGTGTTGTAGAGTGTGTTGTGAGGATGTTGCGTACCTCTCCCCAAAATCTAATCTGAACAACCTTGCGTTGATGTTGCGTAGCAGTGATTGGTTGGTTATCGAATGGGCCGGGGCTGTCATAGAATAATATTGGTCCCGCAGGCAGGAATACCATCCTCCATTGTTGTAGCCAGCCAGCTAGCGTCGATGCTATTCAAAATCAATGCTATCATACCCAACTAACGTTAATGCCATTCAGAATTTATTAACATAGCTACAACAACACACAGTAACGTTAATATAATTACATGCATCATTGTTTACAATGAACGGTGGGGCAGTTCGACAGGACTGGACACGGACAAGTTAAACAGCAATCAATTAATTTAGTTAACAGGTAGTTCGAGCTGCATTTTCGTGCCTACAACCACAGCCACAGGGATATATCCAGCTTTGACGAGCTCTCTCTCCTCCTGCCGATTAAATTCAGCAGCTCTTCCTCGACCTCGAGTGCCTGTAGCTGCCTGCATTTGCACAGAGGCGTCCATCCCTGCTGCTAGCTAACGTTAAAACTAACCTAAAGTTACACAAGCAGAATACATCACAAATACTTCCGGTCGGGGGATTTCAAAATAAAAGAGCGACGTCTAAAAGCACCGTAAATACGTTTATTTTGTACATTATCTAACGTTAACACGAACCTAAACTAACTTTAGATTAGTTTAGGTTCGTGTTAACGTTGGATAATGTACAAAATAAACGTATTTACGGTGCTTTTAGACGTTGCTCTTTTATTTTGAAATCCCCCGACCGGAAGTAAAAATGATGGTTCTTTTTCTGCTTGTTATCAATGGGTTGGTTGAGAAGGGAAGTTTCATCTATCCAATGAACCTAGCTACATCCGGGGTACAATGTTGCATAGGCTGCACATCGATGTTGCAGAAGCATAAAGGCAGAGTGTCTGCAACACTGTTGCTTTGTCGATGTTGTGTTGCAGTTGCTTTGCAATTTCTGTAGCATGCAGAGGCCTTTAGGGAAATCAAGGATGTGAGGGGAAGAATAAACAGGGAGCTACTGACAGAAATAGAAAAGAAAGCAAGATATATGAAACAGACATACTATGAGCAGGGTGTCCGCGGATCCTTAAAAAGTCTTAAATTTGTTTATCAATAATTAAGGCCTTAGTTTGTCTTAAAATGTCTTAAATCCATCTTTCAGGTCTTAAAAATGCCATAGAAAGGAAAGATAAAATGCCATGTCATCTTATGTTTTATTAATTTATTATGAAATCTAGGGAAAAACGGTTAACGGGAGATAAAGACAAACGTCTTTCTCTGGTCTGCATCCCCTTAACAATTGTGTATTGAGCCGTACTGTATTGTACCCATTCTGCAATCTGTTAAATAAAGGTTTCATTCATTCAAGTCGTACTAGCCAGCAGCGTAACTAAGAGTAAGTAAGAGTAAGTAAGAGAGACAGAGAGAGAGGGGGATGGCAGTCTGCCAGCGAGGTGACTTCTGACATGAAAGAGAGACAGAGAGAGACAGGAGAGAGAGAGAGGGACGGCAGTCTGCCAGCGAGGTGACTTCTGACATGAGAGAGAGAGAGAGAGAGAGGGACGGCAGTCTGCCAGCGAGGTGACTTCTGACATGAGAGAGGAAGAGAGACGGAGAGATATTTATGTTTGTCACCCCTTTGTTTCATCCAATCCAGTTACTCCTTTATGTTTTAATAAACATCTTTGGGTCAATGTGTCCCTAAACTTAACACTTTGGTCGCCAGGCTTATATTCACAATAAACCATCCCACGCCAGCTCTATTTGTCTATGGAGAAGTTCCCCTTCTTTGCAGGGCTATAACTTTTTAAATTGTATTGCTAAATTGACATTACTATGGCCCATTCAACATCAATTATCTATTGTTCAGGGTGTAGCAACGTTATACTTTTTCATTCACATATTAAGGTAATAATTCAGCAATAATTAAGGTAAATGGCAGCCTGACGGACCGAATCAAACTAGAGAGGGCTACCAGACAGGGCTGTTGTCTTTCACCGACGCTCTTCGATGTATTTATCGAACCACTGGCACAATTAATTAGACAGACTAAGGACATCAAAGGGGTAGAGATAAAGGGGACAGAACACAAACTAGGTTTATTCGCAGACGACGTGATAGTATATATGAGACAGCCAGACACAAGCTTCCCGGTACTGATGGATCTACTGAAAGTATATGGGCACTATTCAGGATATAAGCTTAACGTGACAAAGACACAGACCTTAACATGGAACTATACGCCAACGACAGAAATGATGGAAAGGTACGGAATTAGATGAGACATGGACAAGATTAAATACTTAGGGGTAAACAACATCACAAGAGGAGTGGGGAAACTGTTTGATGCAAACTATATACAGATTAATCAGAACATCAAGAGAGACTTAGAAAGATGGACAGTAATGCCCCTAGACTTCAACTCAAGGATAGAAATCATCAAGATGAACATACTACCAAGGTTATTATACCTATATCAGTCTTTACCCATACCAATACCACAACCAATTCAGAGAATGGGACAGACTGATATCGAGATTCATTTGGGCAGGGAAAAGGCAGAGTATCAGATATGTTACTCTACAACTACCAAAGGAGAAGGGGGGAATGGCAGTACCCAGTCTGAGAGACTATTACTATGCAGCACAGCTCAGAGCAGTGACATGCTGGTGCAATGTAAATTATGAAGCCAGATGGAAAGACATTGAAAAGGAAGGGGAGGGATACAATGTACAGGCACTAATAGGGGATAGGGAACTATTTAAGAGACAGGAACAATTGCTAGATCCAATCACCAAATGCAC
>NC_140179.1:14813100-14848100 GCF_963971535.1 Notolepis coatsorum | reverse complement strand
TCAGTTTACCCCGCTGTGCTAGCTGCAGCCTCAGTCTATTGTGATCATCTAAAATGGATGAAATGGGAGAATATTTATACAGTGAAAGCATTCGTTTTCATTTAGGTTTTCCTAGTCAAGGAATCAATAGTCTATGGCTGCATGCGTGGCGCTAACGTTATTGTTTTAAAATGCGCAACTGTCGGAAAAACATGCATCGATAAAAGCAATCGATAGTCACGGAGGCATGCGATTCCAGGAATCGGACAATTCCCAACCGGTTCGGTTCTCGATTCCCATCCCTAGTAGACAGAAAGACAGATACATTAGACAGACAGACAGATACAGTAGACAGACAGACAGACAGACAGACAGACAGATACAGACAGACGGATACAGTAGACAGACAGACAGACAGTACAGACAGACAGACACAGTAGCTAGTAGGGGTAGGAATCACCAGAGGCCTCACAATACGATACTATCACGATACTTAAGTCACGATACGACAGTATTGCGATTCAAAATATATTGCGATATGCTGAGTATTGCGATATTAATATTGCGATATATTGCGATTTATTACCTTTTTTCAACTGCAAAGTAAAACTTTGTCAACATGTTTTATCTAATAAAATAAGGTTCAGTCTGTTCATCTCACTTCAATCATTTTTATTGCAGAACATGGTATTTTCTCAAGCAGACGGATGTCAACACTGTAATCTGTGTTGCATGAACCTGACAAACTGAACTGTTTGTATTACAGTCATATTCCAACTTAACTGAATGCACACGTGTGTGTGTGTGTATGTGTGTGTGTGTGTGGGGGGGGGGGACTACTGTACTATTACAGGTATTGAAATGAACAATGCAACTTCCTTATACAAAAACAAATATATACAAAAAATATATATATATATTTAAATAATAAAATATCTATACTTGGCGTCCTTGTATCGATACAGTATCGCCATGCAAAGTATTGCGATACTACTACGTATCAGGCCACGTGAGCGGATCGGCGCGGCCGAGAAATCCGCTCTTCGCTCTTTAAAGCTTGGTCCGCTCCGCTAATCGCTCATGTTGACCCCGCCCCCAAGTCGCTCTCCGCTCGCTCCCCGCTCACCTTGAATCGAGCGCTCCCCGCTCCCCGCGCCAGATCGCTCGGCAGATATATATATTTTTTTTGGAGCATGGTGTAAATTAGCTCAAACTACAACAGTCTACACCCCCTGGGCCCCTTAACAATTGTTTGTATTGAGCCGCGTTGTAATTGTACCCATTCTGCAATGTTAAATAACGTTGTTTATCCATTCACTAGCTCTATTAAGCGATGATAGGCTAGCCGAGCCACAATGCTATGGTCGCTGCCATTAACGTTAGCATGTAAGCTAACGACAACAACAATGGCGTCGATACTTTTTCTAACAGGAGTGAGTGACAAAGCCTGAACAGGATATCACAGGTTCACCCTTCTCATTGGTTGAAAATGGCCTTCATGTTTGTACATCGCCATCTGTTGCTTTGGCATTGTACTGCATGTATATATTACATCAACAGTGTTAAACCACTGTGAGCGGCCTGGAGTGGATTGGAGCGGAGGAGAACTCTCGCTCCGGACGTCGCGCCGACTCATTTTAAAACCCACTCGCTCACGTCAAAACCGCCCGCCCCGCGCCGCTCACATGGCCTGCTACGTATGGATATTTTCCCCCACCACTAGTAGACAGACAGACAGGCAGATGGATGGAGAGAGGGAGGGGGCGACAGGCGGTGACATTGACAGTGTAACATGTGGATGTCTTCCCTGTCCCCCGCCATCGTTATCACCACTGTTTCTGCCCCGATCCCTTCTCATCACACAACAGATGCTGGCCTCCAATCACTCAGACCACAGCTGTGTGTGTGTGTGTGTGTGTGTGTGCACGCGCGCGCGCGTGTGTGCGTGTGTGTGTGTGCGTGTGTGCGTGTGCGTGTGTGTGTGTGTGTCTGCACGCTGACTTAAACATCTTGGCGTGACCTGCGAGACCTGCATTGTCCATATTTCACTGCCACACCGTCGGTAGTGTGATAGTAAAGGGTTAACCTTCTAAACACTGGATTCACACTACAAAGACGCTGCAGCCCTCCTTCTTGTTCAAGCTTACCTTAACCTTGTTGTCACTGGAGAAATAACCTCAAGTAGAGATGAAAAGAATGAAGAGGGGGAAAAAAGTGATATTCCTCTATGTTCTTTCTCTAGCAGATGAACCTTCTTAACCCTTTCACTGCCACACTACAGAAAGTTAACCCTTTACTATCACAACCGTCGGTAGTGTGATAGTAAAGGGTTAACCTTCTGTAGTGTGGCAGTGAAAGGGTTAACCTGCTGTTGTGTGGCAGTGAAAGGGTTAACCGTTTGGTAGTGTGGCAGTGAACGGGGTTAATGGCCGTCTGCTTGCGTGTCTCTCGCCAGGTGGGAAGCTGTGGTCTCACATCGGGCAGTTCCTCCGAGGCTCCAGCCCAGAGGACAGTCTGGACTTCATCCCCTTCATCCAGAAGAGCCACACCACCGCCGTCCACTCTGCCCCCCAGCACACTGCACCCCAGCCAGGCGTGGATTCGGCCAACTCCGGGTCCGGTTCTGGATCTCTGTCTGGCTCGGGGCTCCAGAAGTTGGGGAATACACTTCTCACTCTTGCCCAGAAAAGTGGTCTCCACCCCGGTTTTCTGGACGGTGTGAGGGCCCCGCCGGACTCCGGAGCCACCTCAGAGGAAGAATGCACTAACAGCTACCTGACGCTTTGTAATGAGTATGAACAAGAGAAGGTAGAACCAGATGCACTAGAAGAGGAGAGGAGTAGACGGGAGGTGTCGCTAGATGTGCCCCTCACGGCCACCACTGCCACTTCCTCGCGGACCCGCTCACTGCTGAGCAACAACAGCCTCGGTTCACCCCTCAGCTCCCAGGAGCTCTGCTTCTTCACCGACCCGTCCCACACCGCTCGCCGCGGCCGCGGCAACAGCGGACCGGAGCACAGCGAAGTGTTCAGTCCGTTACCCTCCCCCGCGCCGGCCCTCTCGCTGGACCAGTCCAAGCGCACGCCCATGGAGTTCTTCCGCATCGACAGCAAGGACAGCGCCAACGAGGTGACCTGTCCCGACGTGGGGTCCGAGAGCCGCCCCTCTCCCAAGCCTGTCCCCCTCTTCTCCACGTCCGATCTGGGGTCGGAGGTCACGGAGGACCTGATGGAGCTGGCGCAAGAGGTGAAGGGTCACAGCCTGGAGCTCTGGGGGCTGGACTGCAGCGATGAGGGGTCCAACGAGTCGGTGCCGGTCATCTCCTTTAAAGAGGCGGTGGGGGAGGACGAAGGTCATCCGCCCGACCTGTTGGTCAACCTGCCTGTGATGGGCGGGGTGGGGCCCGGCGAGTCCTCGGGGGTGTGCCTGGGCCTCGAGGCCACAGCCTCTCCCCAGAAGTTCACCAAGCCTGACGTCTTGCAGCTCCACGGCCAACCTGGGGAGCAGGAGGGGGACCCGACGCTGGAGCAGGAGTTCCCATGTACGGTCTCTGCCCCCTCAGAGATCAGCCAATCCTCTTCCTCGCCTTGCACTTCTCTGTGGGATGACTGCAGCCTGGTGTTTGGACAAGAAGTTATCGAAAAAATGGCGGTCGATCCCACGTGCCAAAATCGAGGCTCGCCCACTTGTAACATTGTAACCGTAGCTCCTCCCTCTAACACAGACATTCCAGTCGCCGATTCATTCAACAAGAAACGAAAACCCAGCGTGGGCCTAAACACAGACTTGGTTCCAGACCCGAGCGGGTCTAGCGTGAGCTCGAACCCAGCCACGGACAGGGCCGAGGCCAGTAGAGGGACGGAGAGACTGTCTGGTCTCGAACCGGAATCATCTAGAAATGATCTGAACACAGGGGGGGGGGACTGTGACAGAGATGTGTCGCAGCTGTTTGCAGAGCTGGACGCGCTGTCCTCGGCGGCGGCGCAGGCTCGTATCCCAGAGGAGTTTGTCCGGCGCTGGGCGGTGGAGATGGTGTCGGCCCTGGATCGCCTCCACCAGGAGGGCATCATCTGTCGGGACCTCAACCCCAACAACATCCTACTCAACCATCAAGGTGAGTCACCTGGGATCCCGTTTCAAAATAATCCAGTCTCGTTTTCTAGATAGTGTTATATGCATAATGCGCCAATCGTTCGGTTGCTCGCCTGAAACCTATATTATTTCCAAATTAAAGGTATATACCATATTGGATGTTTCTTCGTTTGACGAAGCTGCGATAGTTACCAAAAGCATATTTTAGGTTTGGTAAAATACGACGCTGTGATCAATACAAAAGCATGTTTTAGGTTCGGTAAAATATACCTAAAATAGACCTTACCTTAGTCAGAAGGTACTCCAAAATTAATAATCCCAGTAGTTCCATCATGATCACCATTACCGGTGTGCATTGGGCCTGGCTATAATACGGGAAACAATAGGTTTCAGGCGAGCAGATCGGAGACAGGTGGCTGTGTGCTGATTCACTTTGAGGGGGAGGGGATTCCTGCAGCCGAGGTACTGAGAGACCCAGTTCAAAAGGTAGGCGATACTGCCACCTGTCGGGATTCGATCGTCATTGTTGGCACTGCTATACCATTGTTTAGGGAAAGCCCTGAAACACACTAAACAATAATAGAAGTATTGGCTTGAAGGCCCTAATCTGTCACTCATCCCACTCTCTGAGCTACAGAGGGGTCCAAGTGGAACATGTGTTCAGTGTCACCACAAGGTCACAGTTTACCCTCTCACTTTATTCTTTTTAAGTCTTTAAAAAAATTCTATTGTCCCCCCCCCCTAACCATCTCTCTCCACCTTGTTATCAGCACACGTCTAACGAGCTGAGTGTCTGTTTTGGTCTCTCCGGTGGTAATTATTGTTCTAAAGGGCCCATCAGCGAGCGAGTGCAGTGAGTCAGTCTGGCTAGCCCGGGCTAATGGCCTCGGCTAGCTAATGACACCATTAGTTCTAATGATAGCGTTAGCGGGTAGCGACTAAACAGGAGTAATCGCTGGTTGAGGGAGGGAGGGAGGGAGGGAGGAGAGGCTGCGATGTTAAGGTGAGTAAACAGTTTAGGAGAGAGGAGTTAGCAGGACTCTTGAATGGGACGAGGGAAAGGCTGTGACGTTACACAACACGCAAAATGTTCAAATTTGATACGAATTTAGATTCTGAGGTCACAATTTGACTTTCAATTATTTAATAAATATTATTACATACTGCACACAGCTTGGTTTGGCTCAGAAAATACACATTTTCATTTCAATGTCATAATAGCAGTAGCCAATAGCCATACCATTCCAATACACTGTATTGAGATTATTACAGATTATTACACCCCTAGTGTGATGTAAAGATTATTACACCCTTAGTGTGATGTAAAGATGATTACACCCCTAGTGTGATGTAAAGATTATTACACCCCTAGTGTGATGTAAAGATGATTACACCCCTAGTGTGATGTAAATATTATTACACCCCAGGCCATGTGAGCGGATCGGAGCGTGAGCGGCGCGGGGCGCGGAGCGGGCGGTTTTGACGTGAGCGAGGAGTGGGTTTTAAAATGGGTCGGCGCGACGTCCGGAGCGAGAGTTCTCCTCCGCTCCAATCCACTCCAGGTCGCTCACAGTGGTTTAACACTGTTGATGTAATATACATGCAGTACAATGCCAAAGCAACAGATGGCGATGTACAAACATGAAGGCCATTTTCAACCAATGAGAAGGGTGAACCTGTGATATCCGGTTCAGGCTTTGTCACTGTAGAGACGCCCAGTGTGGGCGTCTCTACTCTCTCTGTTAGAAAAAGTATCGACGCCATTGTTGTTGACGTTAGCTTACATGCTAACGTTAATGGCAGCGACCATAGCATTGTGGCTCGGCTAGCCTATCATCGCTTAATATAGCTAGTGAATGGATAAACAACGTTATTTAACATTGCAGAATGGGTACAATTACAATGCGGCTCAATACAAACAATTGTTAAGGGGCCCAGGGGGTGTAGACTGTTGTAGTTTGAGCTAATTTACACCATGCTCAAAAAAAAAAAAAAAAAATCTGCCGAGCGATCCGAGCGATCTGGCGCGGGGCTCGATTCAAGGTGAGCGGGGAGCGAGCGGAGAGCGACTTGGGGGCGGGGTCAACATGATCGATTAGCGGAGCGGACCAAGCTTTAAAGAGCGAAGAGCGGATTTCTCGGCCGCGCCGATCCGCTCACGTGGCCTGTTACACCCCTAGTGTGATGTAAAGATTATTACACCCCTAGTGTGATGTAAAGATTAATACACCCCTAGTGTGATGTAAAGGTAAGTAAAGATCATTACACCCCTAGTGTGATGTAACGATTATTACACCCTGTGTGATGTAAAGATGATTACACCCCTAGTGTGATGTAAAGATTATTACACCCCTATTATTGCACCCCTAGTGTCGTGTAAAGGTAAGTAAAGATCATTACACCCCTAGTGTGATGTAACGATTATTACACCCCTAGTGTGATGTGAAGGTAAGTAAAGATTATTACACCCCTAGTGGGATGTGAAGGTAAGTAAAGATTATTACACCCCTAGTGTGATAAAGATTATTACACCCCTAGTGTGATGTGAAGGTAAGTAAAGATTATTACACCCCTAGTGTGATAAAGATTATTACACCCCTAGTGTGATGTGAAGGTAAGTAAAGATTATTACACCCCTAGTGGGATGTGAAGGTAAGTAAAGATTATTACACCCCTAGTGTGATAAAGATTATTACACCCCTAGTGTGATGTGAAGGTAAGTAAAGATTATTACACCCCTAGTGTGACGTAAAGATTATTACACCCCTAGTGTGATGTGAAGGTAAGTAAAGATTATTACACCCCTAGTGTGATGTAAAGATTATTACACCCCTAGTGTGATGTGAAGGTAAGTAAAGATTATTACACCCCTAGTGTGATGTAAAGATTATTACACCCCTAGTGTGATGTGAAGGTAAGTAAAGATTATTACACCCCTAGTGTGATGTAAAGATTATTACACCCCTAGTGTGATGTGAAGGTAAGTAAAGATTATTACACCCCTAGTGTGATGTAAAGATTATTACACCCCTAGTGTGATGTGAAGGTAAGTAAAGATTATTACACCCCTAGTGTGATGTGAAGGTAAGTAAAGATTATTACACCCCTAGTGTGATGTGAAGCGTTTGGAGGAGAGACTCAACTGGGTCACGTTGAAGAGAGACGTCAGATGAGTGTTCTACACTTAGGGGTTCAAGAGAACACTTTCTAACCCCTCTCTCTTTCTCTTTCTCTTTCTCTCTTCTCTCTCTCTAGGTCACGTGCAGTTAACTTATTTCTGTAGTTGGAGTGAGGTGGAGGAGTCCTATGACAGGGAGGCCTTCGCCAACATGTACTGTGCACCAGGTGAGACATACACACATGCTACAGACACTCACAAACATGATTACACACACTTACAGGCACACGCAAACATGATTACACGTACGCACACACACAAATTACCCCCTCACTTTGTGCAAGACGTTTGTTTCTTTCCCTCCACACTCCTTTCTTCTGTTTCTCCTCATCTTAACAAGCACTGCGTTGCTTTCACTCAATAGTATAGATTTACACCATCAGCTTGGGGTCACTGGACAAAATATAGATCTCCATGAGATCAAGTCACTCTGCTATTATATTAAAATCAGCATGTAGACTGTGTGTGAGGTTAATGCTATGCAGACATGCAGTAGCATTGTTACATACCCCAGTGGGGAGACGCAACACAAGGCCACAGACAGGGTAGGTGAGGGTGCAGTGACACAAAACGCAGGAGACAATTTGCAAAATAATAATATTTATTTTACAAAATTCAAAACAGCAACACAGAGAGCAAGGAGGACTTACCAGTGAGCACCAAATGAAATATCAAAAAGAAATAAAAGCCCACCCCCCCTTACAGGCGCGGACGCCCCAAAGTACAGGTGGTGGTGCTCACTTCTAAGGCTGGTGTCTTTAACAGTAGGTCATCTACGTGATGCAAAATGTAGACCCAGGGTATCTTCCTGTCCTCAATGTCCCTGTGTGCGAAACAAAAGATTAACAAACAAGAAAAACAATCACCATAAGCTGGGTGACGATGAATAAACAAATACACATAACAGGTTATGGGTAAAACAGAAATGTACAACAGGCAGGATCACAAAAGGTACAATACTATAGGAAATGGCTAGACCACCAGAGCCTTGACCAGCTCTCACACAAACATGAGCTCAACAGAGCTTTAACTAGCTCATGCACCAAAACATGAGCTCAACAGAGCTTTAACTAGCTCATGCACCAAAACATGAGCTCAACAGAGCTTTAACTAGCTCATGCACCAAACATGAGCTCAACAGAGCTTTAACTAGCTCACACACCAAACAATGAGATCAACAGAGCTTTAACTAGCTCACACACCAAAACAATGAGAGCGCTACCACAACACCACCAGATATAATTACCAACATACACCGACAGAGCTCCAGCTAACACTGCACACACAGGGATATATGAAGGGATGTGGAGGTTAATTGTCTGACGAGCCTCAGCTGCTGCTGCTGCTGCTGCTGCTGGTGTTATTGCTGTTTGGAGTGAGATGGTGGTTGACCCTGAGAGATAGATAGGTTACACAGGAGGGAGACAAAAAAAAAAAAAAAAAAACCTGCCTACATACATAACACATATTATATATATATAATCCCCTATACAATACAATATAATATTGCATGCATGCATAATGATATAAGGACAGAGTCCGTAACAAGCATAAACAGTAGGGATGGGCATGAGTACTGTTTTCCCAGATCCAGTACTCGCATGAATTACTCTAGTAGTTCTCGAGCAATTGTTTAGGGAACACATTTTTAGAATGCATCTTAACTCATTCAGCGCCGGGGATTAGTCGGGGCCCTGTGGTCACATTGCCACACGTTAAAATATAGGACTGAGTCACCTTGTTTGTAGAGCTATAACTATATTCTATATTATAGCTATGGATACAATACTATGGCCCATTTGACATCACCTATCTATCGTTCAGTATGTGAGAACTGTAGCAGAGTAGCCTATTGGCACTGCCCCTTTAAGGCAGGCAGTCTAATTGCCATACAGGACTCAGCTGAGTTGATTGCAGCATGGGCAGCAGAGCAAGCAGCAGAGCAAGTGGAGCAGAGCAAGAAACCAGAGTGGAGTGAGAACAAGCAAAGACAGAGACCAAGCTTGATGAAGAAAACAAAGAAAGCAACATAAATAAGTCAATTTGGAGGAATTGGATCCAGTGGCCCAGGCTATGGCCGATAAGAGGTTCCAAGACACCAGTGGAGAGAAGACACCAGTGAAACAGATGGATAAGTTATCACGCAGTCCTTTTCATTTCACTACTTCACTGAACTGTCACCTGTCTTCAAAACCCCAAATAACCCGGACTTGACCATGTTGCACTTTGACACTCAAGGTCTCCATTGTCCCTGTTCTCCCAGCTCCCTCCTACAACCCCCAAGCCCTCCTCAGACACCACTTCGGCCTACCCCAGCCTGCTACCCCCACACACGTCAGCTTGTGACTGCAACTTGTTCCTGTTTGCGGACGACTCAGCCCTGCTGGTCTCTGACAAGAACAAGTTGCAGGTTGAAAAAACCCTCAGCTCAGAACTAGGCAAAATCTGCATATGGCTCGCTGATAACAAACTATCATTACACCTGGGCAAAACGGAGTCCATTCTCTTCGGTTCAAATAACAAACTCAGCAAGACCGACGGCTTCTCAGTTACAGTGGGTGACAATATTGTCACAAGGAAAGGAAATAACATACCTAGGTTCCATCCTAGAGGCAAATCTTTCCTGTGACAAAATGGCATCCAATGTAATAAAAAAAGTCAACCAACGAACACGATTCTTGTACCGGATCTCCTCACTGGTAAATAAGAATACCCTGAAGACTGGCAGGAGCACTCATTCAAGGGTACTACGACTATGCTTGCACCTCATGGTACCAAAGCACCTCAAAGGCGCTAAAAACTAAATTACAAACATCTCAAAACAAACTGGTCAGACTACTGCTTGACCTGACTCCTAGAACCCACCTCACCCCTGCCCACTTTGACAACCTAGGATGGCTTAGAGTAGACGACAGAGTACAGCAACTTGCAATGGGCCTGGTCTACAAGATACACTACACGACCAAGGTACCCAGGTCAGTGAATACCACGATCACAACACCAGAGGGAGCTCCACAAATCATGTTAAACCCAGATTCGGCTCAAACAAGGGACTAAACACGTTTCGCAATTATGCCACATCAATGTGGAACGCCCTACCCAAAGCTGTAAAGGAATGTGAATCACTACCCACTTTCAAAAACACTCAAAAAACACCTATGGGAGACTGCAATTCGAAACTGGCCCCTGTAATTGTCCTAACACAACCCCCCCCCCCCCCAATGTACAGTAAATGACCAAGTATGGTCTTGTCAATATTCCAATGTACAGTTTTGCTTGTTCCCCGGCCCACCCCTCCTACCCAACCCCCCCCCCCCCCCCCCCCCACCCAACCACCTCCAATGTACAGCCCCCCCCCCCACCTACCCAACCTCCAATGCACAGTTTCTACGTCAAATGTATATACTCTCTTTTCTGGACTCTTTTCGTATCACAAACAGTACTGTATTTGTATCTGGTATGTCATAAATGTATAGATGTAGCAGTACTGTCTATCTGTATGTCATGTATGTCATATATGTTATATTAATTGAAAATGGGGGACCCTGATGTAAACAAGACGAAAGTCTTTCTCTGGTCTGCATCCCCTTAACAATTGTATGTATTGAACTGTACTGTACCCATTCTGCAATCTGTTAATAAAGTTTTCAATCAATCAATCAACACACACACTCCCTGAGCACACACCCAATCCCCAATCTGGACTGTTTATTTATTTGACTCATTACCCCTTATCACTTGTATTCTATGTATCTGTTTGCACTTGATTATTTTGAATACAGTATATATTATTTCACTGAATACTGTTTGCCTGCCTCTTATTTCAATCATTCAAACCTTATCACATCCTATTTTTTTGTAGTGGAGGTTACCTGGAGCTAGCCGGTAACGACGGTAAGCTTTAATTTAGCTTATTTAATTTATTGACAGGTTTTCGCCTGTCTGGCGCCCAATGCACCACTGTAACATTTACACTTTGATTATATTGGGCTGACCACCGCTACAGAACGAATAAATGTTTCCATCCATATGTTCTTGTGTTATACCGTGGTGAATATAAGGGTGCTTTCACACCAGAGCTGTTTGGTCCGGACTATCGGACCAGAGTTCGTTTTCTCAGTCAGCTTTTTTTGGGGTGGTGTGAATGCTCAGTCGAACTCTGGTGCGGACCAAACACGCAAACTCTGGTCCACCTGAAAACGTAGGTCTCGGTTCGCTTCATCGGACCAAACGCGGACCAAACGCGGACCAAATATAGGAAGTGAGTCACCTCTCACGAGCAGAGCGCTAAATTACTACCTAACCAATCAGATCTGCGATATGAGGTAGCGTCACGAGCAGAGCAATGTGTGTGGACAAGAGGCGGGTTGCTACGTTTACTGTAGGGAGGGGCTTTTAGACCCATGTTTTTTTTTTGCTTCGAAAAGAGGGACACCCTCTCAATATGCGGGATGCGGGACAGTCGGTCAAATCTGCGCCCGCGCACACACACGTTAGGGCTCGCAGTCACAGTCACACACACATTTCCACTCTCTATTGTGTCCAATAGACGAGCGCCCTTTTCGACCGCGTGACATTGTTCAGAAAGTTTAGTGCGCTTGACAAATTGCAATGTGAATGCAGATGAACCAAATGAAGAATGCAACAATGTTGCAACTTCACCCCCCGAACCGCACCGAGTCCACAAACTATATGTGAAAGCGCCCTAAGTATGGTTTTAGAGCAGTCTAGGGTAATTCATGAAATCCTGAGTTAAAGCCCTATACGTCGATTCCACTCTAGACGTTGCCATGTCTTGCCTGTATACGCTATTATCCCGAAATCAAATCTACATCATAGCTATTATGTTCCATCATGAATGCATGAAAGGGGGGGGGGGGGGGGGGGGGTTAAAGCGCTTGGCAGCAGCATACAGATTTTATTATCTCTCGACATAACAATGCACAGCAATATACCCGATGCTTAATGCTTATTGTCAGTCAAAACAGTCAGTTACCATTTGTAATAATGACCTCCACTGTTTGCAGCAGGTCTCTCCGCTCATGGAATGGCATGTTCGTATCAGTAGTCTATGAACGCTACGCCAAGTGGGCATGTTGTTGGAAATGCACAAACACATAAACTGCTGTTATTATCTCTTAGATAACGCTAAGCTAACAGACTTTTCACGGTAACATTAAGTGTACTATCCATGCTCCACAGCTTCCAACTTCCAGCTTCCTGCAACAACTCAGAGTTAGATTTCAGACCAAGTTTTCTGTTTCATTGGCACAAACAAGCACTTTTCATGGACGTATTTGGTGGTAACTAATAATAAATAAAAATGTATCAAGCACCCACAGAAACCACTTGAGTTCAGTTGAAACGGTACTCAAGTAGGATTGGGTACCGTTCACATTTGAACCGATACTGGTACTGATACCGGTACCCAACGGTACCTTTTTTGGTACTTTACTCTGTAGTCGTAAAGTTTAGTCGTAAAACTAAACTAAGTCTAAACTTCTCAATTTCAACATTGTTATCACACCACACAAACTAAACCCCCCCCTACCTCCCTCTCCCAAACCGTTCCTACAACCATTTGTTTTATGTTGCATGATCATGTATGCATTTATTATGTATTGGTTTTTTTTATGTTTAAATATCAACATTATCTGGCCATCCTCAGTAAATACTATTAAACTCTTCTGACCTCATCTGGTCCAACGACCAGATATGGGAGTCAGGAGTTTTCACTGCACATAGAAACAGCGCGACTCGTGTGTGAAGTTGTCACAGGGCTGTAGAACGCAGGGCTGTAGAACGCAGGGCTGAATAGCTAGATGTCATAGCTTCTAAAATGTAAGGTCTGCGCTGGTCTGTCTATTATGAAAGGACAGTTGCGTGTCATTGGAATTCGGTTCATTTTCTAATTGGGCGGGTCTTAGCCCATCAGCTCTCAAGGTACAGAAATATGTCACAGATTGATCTAACGTGAATCGGTACTTGGTAGTACCGATGTAATTCGGCCGGTACCCTTAAAAGTACTGTATACTATACTCGAGTAATCAATTACTCATACCCATCCCTAATAAATAGGCCACTGTCCTGTAGTAGGGCTGGGCGATTAATAGATTTTATCGATTCATTTGAATTCATGATTTAGGACGATTTTCACACAAAAAATGTATAAATATTATTATTATTTCTTTTTTTTTTTAAGTGAAGATTGGTGAAAGTTAGGTTTGCACTTCAATCCCAATAGGGAAATTCATCTTGGTTTGATAATTTTTTTGTGTCAAATAAAAACAAAGCTTATTTGAATGATTTCCTTGGCCTTTCTAGTTTTTAAAAGAAAAAAACAATTAAAATCGTAAATCGGATATGGTGTGAATAAATTGGAGATTTTATTTTTAGGCCATATCGCCCAGCCCTGTCCTGTACCCACAAAGACCTTGTTGATAGCTGTAGGAACATAAACAGTGCAAGCAGACACACGCAACACTAACACTGAGAGCTGGGGCTGGGTGACCTGCACTCCATATCACTGTGTTATCACATTTACCTCAGCAACGATAAGTGAAACTATAATTACATTTTAGGTTTATTCCCCAGTCATGCTAAGAGCCCTTTTGACTGTTATGTAGATGTACAGTAGATGTAGGCTGGCTGCAACAGAAACGCACATTATGTAACAAAGATATTTCACTATGCCCCCTACCAATGCCCCCTACAGGACCCACCACTGCGAGCTATACTCCCTAGTAAACTGGCCCTCCCTGGAGATTAGACGCAACGTCCACTGGCTGGCCTTTGTATATAAAACACGTCTAGGCCGTACTCCCCCTTACCTTACTCGCCTAGTCCACCCTCGTCCACTTCCGAATTACCACACCCGGTCAGCCACACATATCCTGGTAAACGCCCCCCATGCCAACTCCTCACAAGGCCGTTCCTCCTTTCAGTACGCAGCAGCTGATAGCTGGAACACACTACAAAAAACCTTAAATATGGAAACGTTTATTTCAATTAGATTGTTTAAGGAAACTTTAACAAACTCCCTAGAGCACTCATGTAGATGTTTCTCCATGTGCTAACACCATGCTGCCACTATTGTTCTGTTGTCCGCCAGTTGTTGTTCAGTTCAGTTGTTGCTCTGTATGTATGTCCTGCCTTTTTAATAATGTTCCTTTGTGTTTTATTTTTATTTATTTTATTTTATCCCCCATCCCCGTTTCCCCTAGGGGGCTTTTTACCCCCAAATAGGCCGTTATTGAAAATAAGAACTTGTTCTTAATTAACCTGCCTATTCAAATAAAGGTTTGATGATGATGATGACTAGGTGCTACTGGGCGATACGGAAAGAAATGCAATATATCAGAATAATATATTTGATGTATATCATCACAATATCTAACCTTGCACAGCAGCTGGCTTCACAAGATTGTGCAAGGAATCCATCTTGTGGGGCTTCAAGTTATGTGCTTGTGTACATGTATTATGTCATGAAATAGTCATGGAACTGTCATGGAATTTAATTAGCTAAATGTGTACTAGTGACTTTAACCCTTTCACTGCCGCACTACCAAAACGGTTAACCCTTTCACTGTGACAATACACAGAAGGTTAACCCTTTCACTGCCACACAACAGCCGACCGTCGGTTGTGTGATAGTAAAGGGTTAACCTTCTGTCGTGTGGCAGTGAAAGGGTAGGGTTAACTAAGGAATAAGTTGGGACCGTCTTCATGGCCTTTGAGTCCAGTATATAGAGTCTCTGAGCTGCTGGCTGCAGTACCCCCTGCTGCCCTGCAGAGTGTGACGTTGAGCCACAGTGAGCATGCGGTGTAGCAGTGGTAGATAGTAGTACCGGTGGTGACCTGTATGTTGGCCTTAGCAGCAGGTATGTATATAACTGCAACTACCAGTTTATTTGTCACCTCATGGTGTGTCTGTGTCTCTGTGTGTCTGTGTCTGTCTGTGTCTCTGTTTGTGTCTGTTTGTGTCTGTCTGTGTTTCTGTCTGTCTCTGTTTGTGTCTGTTTGTGTCTGTGTCTGTCTGTCTGTGTTTCTGTCTGTCTCTGTTTGTGTCCGTCTGTGTCTGTCTGTGTTTCTGTGTGTGTCTGTCTCTGTCTGTGTCCGTCTGTCTGTGTCTCTGTTTGTGTGTGTCTGTCTGTGTTTCTGTGTGTGTCTGTCTGTGTCTGTCTGTGTTTCTGTGTGTGTCTGTGTCTGTCTGTCTGTGTTTCTGTCTGTCTCTGTTTGTGTCTGTCTCTGTCTTTGTTTCTGTCTGTCTGTGTTTATGTCTGTCTGTGTGTGTGTCTGTCTGTGTCTCTGTGTGTCTGTCTCTGTGTGTCTGTGTTTCTGTCTGTCTGTCTGTCTGTGTCTGTCTCTGTGTGTGTCTGTCTGTGTGTCTGTGTCTGTCTGTGTGTCTGTGTCTGTCTGTGTGTCTGTCTGTGTGTCTGTGTCTGCATACTGTACCTTTTTTTCTCTTGGAAGTTTGTTTGTGCATTTACAACAACATGCCCACTTGGCGTAGCGTTCCTAGACTACTGATACAGACAATATCATGTTCAGACAATACAGTTCCATGAGCGGAGAGACCTGCTGCAGACAGTGGAGGTAATTATTATAAATGGTAATGGACTGTTTTGACTGACGATAAGCATTAAGCCTATATTTTGTAGATACAGTACTGAATTTTGCCATCCAGACACAGGAATATGAATATAGAATATAGAATGGCCAAGTCATACATCTATGGATCAGGCCAAATCTCCTCTTTCCAATTGCAGAGTAAAATCTGGATTTAGTACCACCAGACGCCCGGTATAGGGCAGCAAAGACCGTGAATATAATCGACTGTAAGTACAGTTATTTTTGTATAATGGTCATAGCTCTGCCATTTTTCACCGGATTGTGACACTTTTTTTTCCTAGACGTTCACAGAAAGGTAAAGAAACAATATACGTTGTATCTTATGGCAATAACGTTGAGGTTTGTTAGATATAATTCCCTGGGTTGATAAAATGGTCTGCATTTAATCACAAGATATTCCACGTTAGCAGAGCAGTGACTCACAAAACAAACGGTGGCGAATATTCATGGAAGCCAAGGGAAGCCAAGCTTCCCCAAAAATACAGTAACATTTTTTTAAAAATTTAAATAAAAAAAATTACAAAAATAATATTTTAAATTTTTTTATAGTTTACAATAATAAAATAAATCATTATTTTTCATCTCTGCACCAGACACGTGAAAATCACAGCACGTAAGTTTCACCATGGACATATGTACCTGTGATGTTTGTTTGGTTTATTTAATTCTTTTTGAGACGTGCTGTCCTATAAATGCCAAGTAATAGTTGTTTCATGGACCAAGACCACAACAGTCTCCTCTCCTATAGCGTCAAATGTTTTATCTGCTGACAAAGCACAATACCTGTTGGTTTTTAGTTCACTCATTGTTTAGGGAAACACATTGTTAATGACATTGACGGATTGTGAATTTTGTGATTGACTCAAATTATATTTATTTGGAAAAATAAATATAGTCACTTTATTTGAAGAGTCAAAACTGTTCTCTTGGCTTTGTTTTGTTCATAGTAGTAACACCGCCGAGCCATACTGTACATGTTGACTGCTTGGTTTGACTGGCTGCCGAGCCATACTGTACATGTTGACTGCTTGGTTTGACTGGCCGCCGAGCCATACTGTACATGTTGACTGCTTGGTTTGACTGGCCGCCGAGCCATACTGTACATGTTGACTGCTTGGTTTGACTGGCCACCGAGCCATACTGTACATGGTGACTGCTTGGTTTGACTGGCCACCGAGCCATACTGTACATGGTGACTGCTTGGCTTAAATAAAAAATAAAAATTTAATTTTTTTTATAAATATTTGTTTTATATATATTTTTTGGCATCCTCTGTTATTTTACCCACGCGACGCCACTGAAAACAAAACGTTTTTATTTACATAAATGCACAAACCTCCACCTCTGGATGTTTCGGAGCAGTCAGCTGTTCTGTTCGCCCTGTAGAGAGTGCGGCCTGGTTGCTCAATAGTCATGAATCTCCCGCTATTTATCCAGGATTCTGTCAAAATCATGACGATGCAGTCCATAGTCCATTCATGATCGATGATCCACAGCCGCAGTTCATCCATTTTGTTCCCCAGAGACAGACTCACGTTAGCCAGGAAGAGGCTGAGTAACAACTGGTGATGGGGAGCTAACTTCTACCTCCTGGAGCTCGCAGTCCTTCACGCGTACCCCTCTCATCCCTTTCACCACCACACTACAGAAGGTTAACCTTTCACCACCACACTACAGAAGGTTAACCTTTCACCACCACACTACAGACGGTTAACCTTTTACTGCCACACTACAGAAGGTTAACCTTTCACCACCACACTACAGAAGGTTAACCTTTCACTACCACACTACAGAAGGTTAACCTTTCACTACCACACTACAGAAGGTTAACCTTTCACTACCACACTACAGAAGGTTAACCTTTCACTACCACACTACAGAAGGTTAACCTTTCACTACCACACTACAGAAGGTTAACCCTTTCACTACCACACTACAGAAAGTTAACCTTTCACTACCACACTACAGAAGGTTAACCTTTCACTACCACACTACAGAAGGTTAACCCTTTCACTACCACACTACAGAAGGTTAACATTTCACTACCACACTACAGAAGGTCAACCTTTCACTACCACACTGCAGAAGGTTAACCTTTCACTACCACACTACAGAAGGTTAATCTTTCACTACCACACTACAGAAGGTCAACCTTTCACTACCACACTGCAGAAGGTTAACCTTTCACTACCACACTACAGAAGGTTAACCTTTCACTACCACACTACAGAAGGTTAACCTTTCACTATCACACTACAGAAGGTTAACCTTTCACTACCACACTACAAAAGGTTAACCTTTCACTACCACACTACAGAAGGTTAACCTTTCACTACCACACTACAGACGATTAACGGGTAGTGAAAGGGTTAACCTGCTGTCGTGTGGCAGTGAAAGGGTTAACCTTCCGTATTGTCGCAGTGAAAGGGTTTAACCGTTTGGTAGTGTGGCAGTGAGAGGGTTATATGTCTGCACTTTATGTGCTCATTTCATGTCTATTCTGTATTGTATGTACTACTTATTGCATTGCACTATTTTACTCCGTTTATTCTTTCTATTATTGTCTATTTTTAAAACTGAATCAAACCTTAAACAAGGTGGCCTGTTGGGATGTTAGATCCTAATGTGAAAAACTGTGATTATATATGTCTGCACTTTATGTGCTCATTTTATGCCTGTCTTTTTTTCTGTTGTGAAGCACTTTGAGCTGCAGTTTCTGTATGAAAGGTGCTATACAAATAAAGTTGTATTATTATTATTATTATTCTGTTTACGCTCACGCTGCGCTGTGATGATATTCCCGGTGTCCGAGTGATCTCGTCGGGGAGCTGCAGATTGCCGATGACGTTGTCTGATTGTTGTAATGTGCTGTATGGAAGCAAGACTGTTCTGGGTGAGCAGACTTTAAACAAATAGGTATATTACTGCTCTTTTGCAAGAACTCAGCATTATCCACAAGAAACGGACAGTTAAGAAGGCCTCTCAAATAGTTGAGGACAACACACACCCTTCACACCCATTACAAACTAATGCCCTCAGGCCGTCGATACAGAGCTTCCACACTGAATAAAAGGGGCTTAGGTAGCTTCGTGCCAACCTCCATCAGACTACTGAACACCTAGGTCTGGTGGAGGCCGGACTGCCCACTACTTAAAAAATAGACTCCCCTTCCACTTGATGGACACATATCACCTGTATTATTATTATTTATTACTTATATACATATATAATTGCTCCATATGGATTTTAATATATCATGCTTTAAGTACTGTAGTTTTAACGAAGCTGCTGTTTTTTTTATAGTGGAGTGTATGTATTGTGACTGTATGTTTGTCTTTTAACCACTGCACAAATGAAGTTCCGAAAGGAAAATAAAGTAATTTGAAGTTGAAGTTCAGAGAATGTTATTATGTGTTCAGACAGCAACCCACGCCTCTCCATCATCATCTTGCCTCACAGACACGTTATTCTTACCATCCTCTTTTAATATCAGTAAAATCACTGCTTCTCTGAACGGCTTGTGCCCAAAACAGGGCATATGACTAATACGTCTGAAAGCAACACACACGCACACACACATACTCACTCTTACACACACACACACACACACACACACACACACACACACACACACACACACACACACACACACACACACACACACACACACACATACTCTCACAAACACACACACACACACATACTCTCACAAACACACACACACACACACACATACTCTTACAAACAGACACACACACTCGCACACTCAGTCTAATATCCGAAGTGCAAATTCATAAGCCCCTAGCAACTGTATTTTTGAAGGCCTAATAATGGAAACTGGAGCCCTGGGAGACATACGGCCAGCAGTAGACGGCTTAACGCTGCACTGGCTGCAGGAATACTAAGAACTCCACACCAGAACCCATGTGTTTGAAGTAGTATATAATTTCAGTGATTAGAACCCATGATGTGATGTGTATAAAGTAGTATATAATTTCAGTGATTAGAACCTGTGTGTATAAAGTAGTATATAATTTCAGTGATTAGAACCTGTGTGTATAAAGTAGTATATAATTTCAGTGATTAGAACCCATGATGTGTATAAAGTAGTATATAATTTCAGTGATTAGAACCCATGATGTGTATAAAGTAGTATATAATTTCAGTGATTAGAACCCATGATGTGTATAAAGTAGTATATAATTTCAGTGATTAGAACCCATGATGTGTATAAAGTAGTATCTAATTTCAGTGATTAGAACCCATGATGTGTATAAAGTAGTATATAAGCAGCATCCAGAACGACAAATCTATCGGGACCTTCGGTAGGTAAACTAGCACAGCTTAGGTGTTCTATTCTAATTGTAGAAATAGAATCAATTACAATAAAAATACATTTGATGAATTGGATTAGGGACTGTCCTCGATTTAAGAACTTATTAGTCACCTAGTAGTCATAGGACTTTGTTGACTAATCGACAAGTTGATTTTTACAGACATATCTGTTAAAATGTGTTTCACACATGTACTCTTAAATATGCAGCGGGACCTCGTTCAGTGTGGCGCTTACTTTTAATGAACAATTATCAATATGTATGACTGAATTGTTTTACATATTTATTCAACTCCAGAACATCGAGATACAAGAGCAAAGTTCTAAACAGACCCAGGTCTAGAATGTACTACCTGCTGCAGTGTTTGCTAATGTTGCCAAGAGCTGACGGGAAATAAAACGTGGGTCCAATCTGTTCACAATTCCACTGAAACCCTCTATAAGTGAATCTTCTCCAGAGTTATCTATCTTAAATTCCTAATTAAGCTAAAATGTCCTTTAAGAATATCTTCCAGTGGCTTTTGGCTTCTGGCACAGAAACACTGTAAACTCTATTTCCCTAGGAGTCATCATTGACCAGCTTACAAGAGCACCTTGATTTCTGACTACCCTAAACATTATTGTAAAATGATTGTATTTTTCCCCCCTAATGTTGGGGTCGCAGTAATGTCCTGACCTCAATATGGAATCTCGTCCAAAGAAAGAACCGGAACCCCCCTAGACTTAACTAAAGCGAACATGGATTCAAGGTTGTAATACGCTATATCAGCCAGTAGGGGGTGCCACGCCCTGTCAGTAAGTGGAAAAAACACTTTCACGTCCACTGACACTGTTCTGCCCTGATCTGAGCAACTTTCTCCCTTTTCTCTTTCCGTCTGTCATTCTCTGTGAAATGTCCACCCGTTTGTTCCTTTGTGAGTGATGATATACAGAACAATAGCTGCTGTCTGACGCTTCTTTTTTCTAGTCCTTATTTCTAACACGGACACATGCATACAGTGCACGCAAATACATGTGTGTGCGCGCGCACACACACACACACACACACACACACACACACACACACACACACACACACACACACACACACACACACACACACACACACACACACACACGTGTACATAAACAAGGAGGAGCAAAATAAACGAATTAATCCTCTGTCACCACCGTACTTTCCGAGTCCCACTCCCCTGTTTCTGGGTGTGAATGTGTGCGCTTTCAAAACATGTTACCCCCCCCCCTTCTTACTCTCACACACACACACACACACACACACACACACACACACACACACACACACACACACACACACACACACACACACACACGCATGCACACATACACGGCCACAGCAGGCCCCCTGCAAGCTTTCTGGCAAACAGTCATAAATCTGTCATCAGGAATGAAGCCATTGCTGGTACTGACCCCGTCTGGATAAACTGCAACGCATAACAAGGGCAGCGGAGACACACACTCACTAACCCCTCTCTCTCTCTGTGTGCGTGCATGTGTGTTTCTATATGTGTGTGTGGGAGAGTAATAAGGGGGGGGGGGGGGGGTGTAACATGTTTTGAAAGCGCACACATTCACACCCAGACAACAGGGGAGTGGGACCTGGAAAGTACGGTGGTGACGGAGGATTCATTAGTTTATTTTGATGCTCTGTTTATTCACTTTCTCAATGTGTCGCGATTGACTTATAAACAGCAGACGGCTTGTGTATTATTTCCAGAACTGCCAAATAATTAGGGCTGACCTCGACTAGTCGACTAATCGATCGAAAAGGAGCCGTAGTCGACTGCCAACCTCAAATATATTTTTCATCATTCTTTCCAAAAGCAAAGAGGCCTAGAAACGTGGCTAACGCTAATGGCGCACATACCAGCGAGGCTAACTGCCTAAGAAAATGGGCACAGAGGCACTGAAAGAGGATTTCACCCGTCTAATGAACATACTAGACAAATATTCAAGATTCAAGAGGTTTATTCATCACATACAGACACAAGAGATATAGTGAAATGAAGGTGGCCATGCCCGCTTCGATTGTGCAAAAAATTGAAATAATAATAATAGAATAGAAATAAAATAGACATGATAAAAATACTAGGATAAAATACAAAAGGCAATGAGTCCTATGTACACTTATTTTTTTTATCCACTTTTTCTCCCCATTTTCTCCCATCCCAATTTCGTATGTCCAATTCTCCCCTCCCCTGTCTTGAACGTTGCTAGACTATGCCTCCCACAGGTCGGTTGTAGTGAGGACAGAAGCCTTGCATCACGTGTCCCCTCCGGTACACGAGGAGGCAGCCTGTCGCATCTTTTCACTGCAGCAGCTCGAACTCTCAGTGGCAAGGAGTAACGCGTGGGAGGCTCACGCTGCCCCCGTCACTTCCTGCTTCCGTCGCACCGGCGTCCCCAAACCGACCTGTAGGAGTCGCTGTCCACAACGTCAAATCCCCACCCACCGGCTTTCCCACCCTCTAACACTTGCCAATTGTGTTAGTATGAACGACCGGCCAGCCGGTAGCAACGCCGAGAGCTGGGCTCGAACCCAGCGTCTCCTGCGTTAGAGGCGAGCGCCTTGCCCACTGCGCCAATCAGCCGCCCCACTTCTATACACTTCTAAATATCAAGATGTATCCATCAGTGGACCAATTGCATGCTTTTGCAGAGGACAAGAAGCCTTCAGTCGACTCCTTCAGACATTAAACACCCCCCACAGCCCAAATGGAATGATCCAAAAATGTATATATATATATTATTATATATATTTTTTTGCGTTCTGGGGGGTAGTCGACTACCAGTCGACTATCGGCAAATTTTGGCCAATCAAAGCAGACTATACAAATCCTTAGTCGGGGACAGGCCTAGAAATAATACGAGGCATGGAGTGTGACACAGTGGTGCAAACAAACTGGACTGGAGATAGTGGTCAGCATCGATGATGTCAACATTGCTTTTCTTCAAGTATCTAAAACAGAGCGGGGGAATCCAGTGTGCTACCGAACCGATGAGCGGGTGGAGAGTTTATTTTATTTGTATTGGTTCATCTATTGGCATCTATTACTTTTCCACCGTTGATGTTTTTTTCCCCGCATGTTCCTCCCAGAATCGGCCTTTTGTCAGGATCGTGTTGATCTGCAAGATGGCACGTTTCCTTTCAGCCATCATCGGCTCTGTCCGGATTATTGGCCGTTTCAAGTTCTCACAACCAAGGTGTTAGAAAGAAGCTAAACCGTAAAGAGCCGTTTTTACTGCTGTGAAGATTTTCTTTTTTGCTTTAAGATTTAAGTTTCAAGTTCAAGTTTCTTTAATAGTTGTCATACAGAAGTACAGAATACTTTTATACAAAATGCTTCTTACTGTTACGCTCCAGAGACTGTGCAAGACAAGATAAGTATGAAATAAAATAACATAGTATAGCATGTAAATTAGAAGTAAAAAAAAATGAGGAGGGGGGAGCTCCAGTAGCTCACCGCGTATCTCTGCGCTATTTCGGCGTCGGGGACAACCGTGCGCGTCACGGATCTGGGGTACACGAGTTCGACTCCCGGACTCGCCGTATTTTCTCAGTGTCTTTCCCCCGATCTATATCCTATTCAACCTGTTTCTGTCGGTCATGCTTGACCAGAAAAAGCGATAAACGCTAAAAAGAACCAGCTGACTGGTCAAAGTTTAAAAAATAAATAAAAAATTAGGTCACAGTGTTCAGTATAGACATATGTACAATGTTCGATGCAGAATAGACGTAACTGAGTTACCATATAATATACAATACTATGCAGTGTACTAATATACAATACTATATAGTGCAAGGCAGAAATGGGATGAGGTGCAATTTAGGTACAATTTACAGTAGGTGTACGAGTTGTAGTGCAAATCCTTTATCAATAAATATAAAGTGTGTTTGTGTGATCAAAAGTGTGGAGAGTGGGTGCTGCAGTGTGTTTGTTTAAGTGAGTGTGTGCGTGTGGGTGTGTGTGCTGTGTGCATTTGATGGTTGTTGCATAGTGTTTATTGTTCGTTTAGCAGCCTGATGGCCTGGGGATAGAAGCTCCTTCTGAGTCTTTCTGTGCTCGCCTTAAGACTCCGGTATCGCTTGCCTGACCGCAGCAGTTCAAAGAGGCAGTTGTTCGGGTGGCTCGAGTCCTTAATAATTCTCTTAGCCTTCCCCCTGCACCGCTTGTTGTAAATGTTCTGGAGGGTGGGAAGCCCCCCTCCAATTGTGCGTACGGCTGAACGTGTCACTCTTTGTAGTCTGCTACGGTCTTGTGCAGTGCTATTCCCAAACCAGGAGGTGATGTTGCCAGTCATTTAGTCGGTTTTGTCGTTAGAATTATTGTTATTATCAGGGTTCGCACAAGGTCCTTGAAGTGCTTAAAATGCTTGATTTTTGACAAAAAAATGTCGAGGCCTGGAATTCCTTGAAAACAGCCCATTTTTTAACCTCTTAACTGGCGCCCCCAAAAGTGGCAATTTTTTTTACTTGAACTTGAGGACTGCATACTTTCTTTGCAAACCAGAATACTATACTTTATACTTATAGCACATGCATGAGCCTGGTCTCCTTTGAAAGATAGCATTCTGAAGTTTATGATACAATAAAGAAAATTCACTTTTAGTGCTAATGAAATAGAGTAACATAGGTCTGAATGTTGTAGAAAAACTAGCTTGAAAGGTTTTTCTGTAGTAGTTGCGATATCCAAAAGTAAATAAAAAAAAAATGGTATGGCTGAAAAAACACACTGGGTCCATAGCCTGAAGTCTTGTGTGTGTGTCCGTGTCCAAATTTTATAAAACAATTAGTGATTAGGAGCGATTTAGGTAAAAAGTTAAAAAATAAAAAATAATTATAAATAAGCCAATTCATTCAGCGCAAATTTCTCTTCCTGTTTGCGCTTGTGACTTTTCACCTAGATCCCTGATTCGCTCATCCCCACGTGGGGTAGCATTGGATAGCCACACTCATTGGTTACAACCCTGTCCAATAATTCTCGAGATCGCCAAATGATTGGCGGAGCTGGAGCGTTGGGAGTGGTATTCGAATTTTTTTTAAGTCTGCCGTGTACTTCTGTGCACGCCTCACATATCGGCATGTAACTCGAGAACCGCTGAACAGATCTTGTTGCCTGAAACGGCAATCGACAGGCAACAAATATGGCTTTAATTCCATATATATATATTGTATTAAAAAATATGCACCGTCACTGACTGCGAGCAGCATGCACACACACACACACACACACACACACACACACATACAAGAAAACACTCACCATTCCCTTCTGTTATTGTACTGAGAACGTCAAACCCCCCCCCATCATTAATTTCCTCTACCGTCAGTAGCACGACCGAGGGTGCACACCTGGGAGTGCTACATTCATACATATTATCATACATACATTCATACGTATATTTATTATATCATGGTTGTGGTTTTTATTGGTGTTTCTATTTTCTGGGTAGGTTAATTAATTGATGTGTAGCACCTGTGTAGGAAGTTAATTAATTGATGTGTGGCACCTGTGTAGGAAGTGTTAGTTAGCTCATTGGACGCCGACAACACTTGTATACGTGCTTGTCCGACAACCGTTGAATGTCAACCACGTATATATACGCTATTTGATCGTTATTTATTTTATTCTATATTTCCATTCATTATCCATCCAGGGAGCCTGGTGTTATCATGGGGCTGAGTCTGAGATCGCTAAAGTGCAATACCTGCCACATCCTACCAGGCAGCGCTATCGAGCCCCGTTTGAAACCTTGTGTATTGGGCTGTGCGTCGATGAAATTCCTCCGGGCGCTCTTTTCTACTAACCTGAACCTAGGGCTTCACCCGATCGCATTGAATCGTTTTCGGGACCCCCCGATTCATTATGCTGTGGTGGGTTATGTCGTGGGCCAAATGGACATACGATCTACCAGATGGCAATCAAATAATTGGAATATTCTTTTTGGAATCCCACCGGCCACAGGTAAGAGCAATTTAACATACATTTCAGCTCGATTGTGCCTTGTTTTCATAGCCATTGCCCTGATCAGCATATGTTGTTGTACTAACGAATGCCGTTATTGACTATCAATTAATCAGAAACGACCCCCCCCCCCTTTCATGCATTCATGATGGAACATAATACCGATCATATGCATTTGATTTTTTTTTATTGTAGCGTGTGTAGGGACGAAATTCCAATGGATTTAGTATAATACACATCGCGGGATATTACTAGCCTCCTAGGAATTACCATAGACCGCTCTAAAACCATACTTATATTCACCACGGTATAAAACGGGAATGTATGGATGTAGAATCTCCATTCTCCACGTGACCTAGACCTAGCCTACGTCAACGAAGCACCTGCTGAAGTTCTGAAGCTAAAGTGTAACTAATTGTAAGAAATTGGTTTTAAGCCATAAATATTTGATCTGATTATTTTTCAACAAAAAAAAACGCATTTAAAAAGTTAATTGTATCCTTCAAGTGACATCCTTGAAAATTTAAAACAGTGCTTGGAAAAGTACTTAGAAGTTATTGAATTTAATTTTGCAATGTCTGTGGGAACCCTGTATTATTATTATTATTATTATTATTATTTTGTTTTAAACTGTTCCATCCACCTTGCACGGAAAACACTCCCTCAGATCACACAGACTACTTCTTCTTCTCCTTCTTCCTGCTCTCTCTCAGACTCACTTCCTCTTTCAACAACAATGGCCGTCGGTTGAGCTTTGGGGAAGTCTGAAAGAAAGAGGAGAAGAGAGAAAGTTCCTTAGAGAGAGACCTCAGATTTCTAATCCCTCCCTCGGTTGATTTGATTGGTCCGTCGACAAGAAGGTTACATTGACGTCGATGCGCCGAAACATTTTCAATCGAAAGGCGCGCCGGTCACAATGACAAGAACACTGAACATGATAGAGAAAAGGTGCAGGCGCATTCAGAAGGGTGTCCGATGTGATCTCAGCCTAAGGCTATATTGTTAATAATTAATTATTATTATATTGTTAGCTGCAATTTTTACATGAATGCTATTTTTTAGACTGTGTGATATACAACTCACAGTGACGGACAATCTTACGTGAGGCTGAACGTAGGGCTGGTCGATATGGCCAAAAACGTTATCATGATAAAATTATTTTCATATAACTCTATCGATAATTATCGTAGATATAATGTCTGTCAAGTTTAATTAACTTCTTATGCCTGGCGCCGATGGACGGGCTATTAATAGACTTGTTTTGCTGCTGCGAATGTCTCGAGTTGATGTCGTCATCAGTCAGTGCACGTTAGCAGAGCAAGCGGTGTATCCCATGACAATGTACTAAATATGACCCTAAAATACTCCGTTCCGCCCCAATACATTGCAACGACGTCCACCGCATACCCCACACTACTCTAACCGTGGCCTCAGAATTCATGCCACACACCCACTCGGCACGTAAACTATAAAATAGCGCCGTGCAAGCTAATTATCCTAGCCAGCCTTGTTTACTACTTGAGTCCTACCTCTCTACCCAGAGGTCTCCTTCCGCTGTCGGCCATCTCCTTCACTGATTGGTTGTTAGTGCGTGTGCTCATATCCAAGCTTGGAAAATCGATATATCGAAACTTTGCGACCACGTTTCATGTTTTTTTCGAGGAAATAATTTATCGCGATAGTTATCGTTATCGTTTTATCTCCCAGCCCTAGCTGAACGGCAAATTTAAGACTCTTTTCTTATATAAATTGTGTGTGTGTGTGTGTGTGAGTGTGAATAAAACGGTGGCTCTGAATGACCCGTGGCCTATGGATGTTTTTAATCCCCCATCTCTCTCTCTCTCTCTCTCCCTCCCTCTTTCACTCTCTTTCCCTCTGTCCCTCCCTCCCTCTTTCTCGCTCTCTCTTTCCCTCTCTCCCTCCCTCCCTCTTTCTCGCTCTCTTTCCCTCTCTCCCTCCCTCCCTCTTTCTCGCTCTCGCTCTTTCCCTCTCTCCCTCCCTCCCTCTTTCTCGCTCTCTCTCTTTCCCTCTCTCCCTCCCTTTTTCACTCTCTCTCTTTCCCCATCTCCCTCCCTCCCTCTCTCTCTCTCTCTTTTTCCCCCTATCCCTCCCTCTTTTTCTCTCTCTCTTTCCCTCTCTCCTCCCTCTTTCCCTCTCTCTTTCCATCTCTCTTTCCCCCTCTCCCTCCCTCTTTCTCTCTCTCTCTTTCCCTCGCTCCCTGCCTCCCTCTCTCTCCCTCCCCCTCCCTCCTTCTTTCGCTCTCTCCCTCCCTATTTCACTCTCTTTCCCCCTCTCCCTCCCTCTTTCGCTCTCCCTCTCTCTCTCTCTCCCTCTCTCTCATCCTCCCTCTCCCTCTCTTTCTATCTCTCTCTCTCTCTCTCTCCCTGCCTTGCGCTGACAGAGCGCTAAGTGTAGCCGGCCCCACTGTACTCACTCTCCCTGCAGCTTCATAGACGCTAATCCATTGTGATGACAATCGACCTTGCTCTGAGACGTGCGTGTGTGTGTGTGTGTGTGTGGGTGTGTGTGGGTGTGTGTGTGCGTGTCCAGTATCTCCCCTCTAGCTCATAACTACGCAGGTATCACTAGTCCGTTCAATGACGATCTCCTCTCCTTGGTTGTCAAAACATTAGTCCGTCCTGGGGAGCCTTTAAGACTGGTTGCTCATTTGGCTGTGTGTGTGTCTGTGTGCATTTGTGTGCAAACATGTGTATGTGAGCGCTGTCCACTCCTTTGGGGAGGGGGGGGGGGGGGGGGGGGGGTGCAGAGCAGAGCGTATCATACCCCGATCTGGGGCTCTCTAACCTTGGCTGGAAGAGAGCTGCATAGGCCTCTGGAGCCTCCTGGGGAAGGGGGGGGGGGTGCTTTGTCTCCGCTGCTCCCCCAGCTGAGGAGACTGGTCTCTGGGCACACGCGGCCCGTGGTGACCCTGGGCCTCCTCAGCTCCCTGGGTTACCAGCCCCCCCCCCCCCCTCTGGAGAAAGGGAAAGCAGGGAGAGGCTGAGCAGCACAAGGGGCCATCTGGTGCACACACACACACACACACACACACACACACACACACACGTGCACAAACAAACACCCATGTAGTCATGTTATGTTGTAGTGTATCTCTCCCTCGCTCTCTGTCTCATGCAGGCAGACAGACACACTGTCATTCTGACTGTGATCCCTGCTCTGCTAACTACCTCTGTGTGAGAGGAAACTAGGGGCTGAGGAGGGATGGAGGGGTGGAGGAAGGGATGCAGGGAGGGAGGGAGGGATGGAGGGAGGGAGGGATGGAGGGAGGGGTGGATGGAGGGAGGGATGGAGGGAGGGATGGAGGGAGGGATGGAGGAAGATAGATGGAGGGGTGGATGGAGGAAGGGAGATGGAGGGATGGATGGAGGGAGGGATGGATGGAGGGAGATGGAGGAAGAGGGATGGATGGAGGAAGAGAGATGGAGGGAGGGATGGAGGGAGGGAGGGATGGATGGAGGAAGGGAGGGAGGGAGGAAGATGGAGGGGATGGATGGAGGGAGGGATGGAGGAAGAGGGATGGAGGAATGGAGGGAGGGATGGATGGAGGAAGGGAGATGGAGGGATGGGTGGATGGAGGAAGGGAGATGGAGGAATGGAGGGAGGGATGGAGGAAGGGGTGGAGGGATGGATGCAGAGAGGGATGGAGGGAGGGATGGAGGAAGGGGTGGAGGGATGGATGCAGGGAGGGATGGAGGGAGATGGAGGGATGGAAGCAGGAATATGGCTGTCGTCCTCGAAAGGAATGTTCCGGGGGCGGCTAGTAGTCATAGAATGTTGTCAGCAAACCGGTGGTCTGAAGGTCCTCTTAAAACCTCTTAACCCTTTCACTGCCACACTATAGAAGGTTAACCCTTTACTATCACACTACCAACGGTTAACCTGCTGTCTTGTGGCAGTGAAAGGGTTAACCTTCTGTGTATTGTCGCAGTGAAAGGGTTAACCGTTTGGTAATGCGGCAGTGAAAGGGTTAACGTTCCGACAGCCCGCCTGCCCTCGTCTGTCGCGGTCACGCTGTGTGTTATTGTCCATCAACCAACACATCGGTTTGAAAGCTAAAATGGTCAATCAAAACACAACAGCTGTTTTGATTGACACCCTACTTGGCCTATTACGTGCTTCCAAATTTCGGGTTATAAGACAAAAACGGCCAACGAGCGTCAGTTTTGGGAAAGTGACCACTTCTGGTTTCACCTTTGACGGTGAAAACGATCGACCGTTTTTGTAGCCAATAAAATCTGGAATCATCTGGAAATTAGGATATATGATGTGAGGGATATTAACCAGGAAGTAGGGTTGGGCGATATGGCCTCTAAATGATATCGCGATATTTTTTGGCCATATCATGATATCGCGATATTTTGACATTTCCTCTAAAGCACTTAAAAATGCTTGATTTAACCCTTTGATGCATACAGTCACGCCAATATGATGATTATAATAATTCCCTGCAACATATGTTTGCATTATTAAACCATGAAGATGCTTTAAAAAATAATTAAATGAAAATGTACTAAGAGTAGTCTACTGACACACTAATAAAAAAAATTATTTACATCTAAGACAATTTATATAAAAGACTTTTACACAGTACTGTGTTTTCTATCCACTTTAGCCAAACACACACACACATATATATATATATATATATATACACACACCTGTGAGAAAATAATAATCACACACAAAGGGATAATGGCTTATAGCAGACTTAATGATGTTAGAATATTTCAGATAATTAAATGTTTATATCATCAACTATCCAGTTAGTATTTATACTGTAACGTTTGGCTACTTTAAATCATTGAATGTAGAGAAAGAGCGAGAGAGAGAGATAGAGAGAGCCAGCCCCCCCCCCCTCGGGTTTTGTTCTAGGTTTGCGTTTTGAGCATATAAGCTGCCGTAGGTGATGATGTCACACTCGAATGTCAACACAGGAAGAGTTTAACACACAGAGATGGAACTGGATGCCCAATATAAAGAAACGAATAACCAATAAATATGAAGTTATGTTTAAACCTCTGTTGTCAAGCGTCGTCAATATAATCCACCCCCTTTCCTCAAGAATGGAACTAGTGTCGTGGAGTCCGCTTTGAGCGTTTCCAGGGTTAGCAGCTAACGCTAGTTAGCTTAGCCTAGTCATGGGATAAGTTAGCAGCTAACGTTAGCCCATTGCTCGCGTCAATTAAATTGCATGTCATTAACCCTTTAATCACCAAGGACGCCGTAACACGTCATTGCTCGCCATGCTTAATCTGCCAATGACGCCGTAACACGTCATTGAGATCGATATTTCAAAAATCTGTGATGGCAATCATATTTCTCCCGCGGAGACTTGAGATCTCCTGTTGATCTCCTCTCAACTCTCCAACGGTTCAAGAGCGCCATCTGGTGGCCGATCGGCGGATCGCCCAAACAGGAAACCGGAAACAGAAAGTGGTGCTCATCCAAATTCGGTCCGACCACTCGCTATAGCTCCCGGGGCTCCATCTCGACACACTGGATAATCAATCACTCGCCCTAACTCAATAAACAACGTTATTTGGACGTATATAGTATTATACAACCTGGAAATGGTTCATCTAGATCAACATCCCATAATAGCAAAATTTCTACTCCAAGCTGATCGCCCAACGGCCCGAGGAGACTGGGGTAAGTTTCAGCGTTTATTATTACCGTGTTCGATACAAACTGCTCTGATGATCATATCACCCACACTACATGAATCATCTAACGTTGGCCACGGAATTATAAACGACCCCCCCCCCCCCATTCGGTCAACATCAGATGATGAGTAGTAACTTCTAGAAGCACGTATATTTGAATTTCTTTTATAAATCACGTTCTGCAGAATGCTGCAGAAAACGATAAAAACATATTTATACTTTAGACCGTATTTTAGTATGAATATGTGAATGAAAAAGTAGAACGTTGCTACATCCTAAACGATAGATAATTGACGTTAGTAATGTCAATTTATCAATACAATTTAAAAAGTTTTAGCCCTGCAAAGAAGGGGAACTTCTCCATAGACAAATAGAGCTGGCAGAGGATGGTATACGGATGTACATAAGCGTGGCAGAGAAAGGGTTAAAGGTCCGCGCTAGTCTGTGTCTAATGAAATTACAATTGCATGCCATTTAAGGTCCGCGCTGGTCTGTCTATAATGAAAATGAGAGGACAGCTCTGTGCTAAAGCAAGTCTCATCTCAGCCGCGACCTAACATATACTCGATGTTCACGATATAGTAATTTACTACATCTCATGTAGAACAAGACGCGATACATCGAGTATACTCAATATATCGCCCAGCCCTACCAGGAAGTATATGTTTTTCTCTCTAGCGAAAGAGAGACTCGTGCAAATGCATTGGTGCCAATGGCCATTTTGGATAAACATACCCGATACATACCATTAGAAAAACATGTGTAAAACACACATTTTCTGTGGTATTGTTATCAACTTTGGACCTGTAAGACTTCCAGGCTATGGACCCATTGTGTTTTCCAGCTCGTAAGTAATACAATTAAATAAAAACTTGTATTTCAGTGTTTTCACACCTCTGTAACTCTATTACAGTAGCACTCCGAGGGATTCTTCCTGTTGTGGAAGAACATTCAGAATGTTTCCTTTCAAAAGAGGCCAGACTCATGCAGGTGCTATAATGTTCAAGAATAACTTTCAAATTACTTTGGGTATATGACCGGTGTTTTATAAAAAATTTGCAGGACTGTTAACACATTGGCTGCCAGCCCCGAGATTTCTCAGGTTAACTCTCCAGCGGTTGAGTGCCAGACCTGAGATTTCTTGGGTTTTGGTTGTTTTTTTCTTTTATTCATTTTTTTTTTAATTCATTACAGGTTCACTCCCATTACCATAGGAAATCATTCTGAAATCCCAAAAGTGCAATACCGGCCACATCCTGCTAGGTGGCAGTATCGCCCACCCTTTGAAACCTTATTTCACACTCTGTGCTACATCGTATTATGGTCCGGGCGGAGAATTTAGACCAAGTGAATTGCTTCATCTGACCACTTCCAAACGCGTTCAGCACACTTGAGGCATATCTTGTGCACTTCGTGTCAGGGACCCGATCGACATCAATACTGGAAATCACGATCAGACAATTGGAATATTCTTTTTGGGATACCTCCTAGTAAAGGTAAGGACTATATGACATCAATTCCACCTTGAGCCTACAATGATTTCATATCGATCCAGCCGATCAACGTATGTAGTATTCAAAACGAATGCCGTTACTGGCGATCAAAGCATCAAAAAACAACCCCCCCCTTTCATGCATTCATGATAAAAACATAATACTTATTATATACCTTTGAATTGGAAATAGTAGCGTGTACAGGCGAGCAACGCAAACGCTTTTAGCAGAATTCACCTATTGCTCCATAACACAGGAATTAGCCAGGATCACTCTGAAACTATACAATATTCACCATGGTATAACACGCAAACGTATACATGAAGAAAAATATATAGCTATAATATAGAATATAGATATAGCCCTGCAAACACCACAACGCACAGTGAAAATCCCTATACTTTACAGCGGTGGCACACTTGAGTACAAGGATGGCTAAAGCCGCTGGCAGCCAAAGTGTTAAGGGGTTAAATCTAGAGTTTGACAGATATCTGCTTCTAATTTCTCAGGAATTAACTCATTCAGCATGGAGATAAACTACTGAATTAACTCATTCAGCATGGAGATAAACTACTGAATTAACTCATTCAGCAACAACAACAACTCATTGACTAAGAGGAATAGAGTTGGGATTGAGGAAGAGGTGGAGGGATTGAGGAAGAGAAGGAGGGATAGAGGAAGAGATGGAGGGATTGAGGAAGCGATGGAGGGATAGAAGAAGAGATGGAGGGATTGAGGAAGAGACGGTGGGATAGAAGAAGAGATGGAGGGATAGAAGAAGAGATGGCAGGATGGAGGAAGTGATGAAGGGATAGTGTGTTTGTGTGTGTGTGTGTGCGCTAAAAAACGGACGGAGAAATATAATAATGGACTTGGTGTAGACGGAACACACTATTTAGCTTCACTTCATTCACATGTTAATTTCTATCTCTAAATTGAAACACTTTCAGTCGCCTCAGATTGTCTCTGCGCGCTCGTACGCTACATTACATCACAATCGTACAAACGGATGCATTTCAATATTAAATATTCCCACGTTTTGGGAAAGAACGTTAAGATAAAATAAAGGGCGGGAAAACGACTAAGCAAATCCACTGTGTGCGGAGGAAGACGGAGACAAAGAGCAATAGAGAATCGGCAAGGAAATTATTTTCTTTTTTGTTTGAGAATTTGCCCGTCTGCAGCTTGTGCTGCTGCTTTTGTATTTCTTGGGGAGGTGTGTGTGTGTGTGTGTGGGGGGGGGGGGGGGGGGGTTGTGTGTGTGTGGGGGGGGGGGGGTGGGGGGGTCAGGTCATGCAGATGGTGTGAAGTTGCAGCACAGACGGTTTCCTCAATTTGACTGCTTTTTTATTATGCAAATCTTCCCTTTATGAGCAACAACACACTCAAGTGTGTGTGTGTGTGTGTGTGTGTGTCTGCACGTGCACATTGTGTGTGGTAGAGTGTGCGTATCATCCAATGAAATATTAAGTAGGTCTTCATGTCACTCTGAATTTCCCTTGTATGTCGACACGTTGATCTTTAGAAGAGGCAATAAGCCAGACCCTAAACCCCCTGTGTGGTCATGTGACCACCATACTAAGACATGCGTTTGCTATTCATGCTGTTTTTGGTGAATGTTTGTAT
>NC_140179.1:14778100-14808100 GCF_963971535.1 Notolepis coatsorum | reverse complement strand
TCTGTTTATTAGAGCAGCTCTGAGTCTGTTCTGTTTATTAGAGCAGGTCTGAGTCTGTTCTGTTTATTAGAGCAGCTCTGAGTCTGTTCTGTTTATTAGAGCAGGTCTGAGTCTGTTCTGTTTATTAGAGCAGCTCTCTGAGTCTGTTCTGTTTATTAGAGCAGCTCAGAGTCTGTTCTGTTTATTAGAGCAGGTCTGAGTCTGTTCTGTTTATTAGAGCAGCTCAGAGTCTGTTCTGTTTATTAGAGCAGGTCTCTGAGTCTGTTCTGTTTATTAGAGCAGCTCTCTGAGTCTGTTCTGTTTATTAGAGCAGCTCTCTGAGTCTGTTTTGTTTATTAGAGCAGGTCTGAGTCTGTTCTGTTTATTAGAGCAGCTCAGAGTCTGTTCTGTTTATTAGAGCAGCTCTGAGTCTGTTCTGTTTATTAGAGCAGCTCTGAGTCTGTTCTGTTTATTAGAGCAGCTCTCTGAGTCTGTTCTGTTTATTAGAGCAGCTCTGAGTCTGTTCTGTTTATTAGAGCAGCTCTGAGTCTGTTCTGTTTATTAGAGCAGCTCTCTGAGTCTGTTCTGTTTATTAGAGCAGCTCTCTGAGTCTGTTCTGTTTATTAGAGCAGCTCTCTGAGTCTGTTCTGTTTATTAGAGCCAGGTCTCTGAGTCTGTTCTGTTTATTAGAGCAGGTCTGAGTCTGTTCTGTTTATTAGAGCAGCTCTCTGAGTCTGTTCTGTTTATTAGAGCAGGTCAGAGTCTGTTCTGTTTATTAGAGCAGGTCTGAGTCTGTTCTGTTTATTAGAGCAGGTCTGAGTCTGTTCTGTTTATTAGAGCAGCTCTCTGAGTCTGTTTTGTTTATTAGAGCAGGTCTCTGAGTCTGTTCTGTTTATTAGAGCAGGTCTGAGTCTGTTCTGTTTATTAGAGCAGGTCTGAGTCTGTTCTGTTTATTAGAGCAGCTCTCTGAGTCTGTTCTGTTTATTAGAGCCAGGTCTGAGTCTGTTCTGTTTATTAGAGCAGCTCTCTGAGTCTGTTCTGTTTATTAGAGCAGGAAGAGTCTGTTCTGTTTATTAGAGCAGGTCTGAGTCTGTTCTGTTTATTAGAGCAGCTCTCTGAGTCTGTTCTGTTTATTAGAGCAGGAAGAGTCTGTTCTGTTTATTAGAGCAGGTCTGAGTCTGTTCTGTTTATTAGAGCAGGTCTGAGTCTGTTCTGTTTATTAGAGCAGGTCTGAGTCTGTTCTGTTTATTAGAGCAGCTCTCTGAGTCTGTTCTGTTTATTAGAGCAGCTCTCTGAGTCTGTTCTGTTTATTAGAGCAGGTCTGAGTCTGTTCTGTTTATTAGAGTTTCAAGTTTCAAGTTTCTTTAATAGTTGTCATACAGAAGTACAGAATACTTTCATACAAAATGCTTCTTACTGTTACGCTCCAGAGACTGTGCTAGACAAGATAGTATCAAATAACATAGTATAGCATGTAATTTAGAAGAAGAAAATGAGGTCACATTGTTCGGTATAGACATATGTACAATGTTCTGAGTTAGAGCAGGTCTGAGTCTGTTCTGTTTATTAGAGCAGCTCTGAGTCTGTTCTGTTTATTAGAGCAGCTCTCTGAGTCTGTTCTGTTTATTAGAGCAGCTCTCTGAGTCTGTTCTGGTTATTAGAGCAGCTCTCTGAGTCTGTTCTGTTTATTAGAGCAGGTCTGAGTCTGTTCTGTTTATTAGAGCAGCTCTGAGTCTGTTCTGTTTATTAGAGCAGGTCTCTGAGTCTGTTCTGTTTATTAGAGCAGCTCTCTGAGTCTGTTCTGTTTATTAGAGCAGGTCTGAGTCTGTTCTGTTTATTAGAGCAGCTCAGAGTCTGTTCTGTTTATTAGAGCAGCTCTGAGTCTGTTCTGTTTATTAGAGCAGCTCTGAGTCTGTTCTGTTTATTAGAGCAGCTCTCTGAGTCTGTTCTGTTTATTAGAGCAGCTCTGAGTCTGTTCTGTTTATTAGAGCAGCTCTGAGTCTGTTCTGTTTATTAGAGCAGCTCTCTGAGTCTGTTCTGTTTATTAGAGCAGCTCTCTGAGTCTGTTCTGTTTATTAGAGCAGCTCTCTGAGTCTGTTCTGTTTATTAGAGCCAGGTCTCTGAGTCTGTTCTGTTTATTATAGCCAGGTCTCTGAGTCTGTTCTGTTTATTAGAGCAGGTCTGAGTCTGTTCTGTTTATTAGAGCAGCTCTCTGAGTCTGTTCTGTTTATTAGAGCAGGTCAGAGTCTGTTCTGTTTATTAGAGCAGGTCTGAGTCTGTTCTGTTTATTAGAGCAGGTCTGAGTCTGTTCTGTTTATTAGAGCAGCTCTCTGAGTCTGTTTTGTTTATTAGAGCAGGTCTCTGAGTCTGTTCTGTTTATTAGAGCAGGTCTGAGTCTGTTCTGTTTATTAGAGCAGGTCTGAGTCTGTTCTGTTTATTAGAGCAGCTCTCTGAGTCTGTTCTGTTTATTAGAGCCAGGTCTGAGTCTGTTCTGTTTATTAGAGCAGCTCTCTGAGTCTGTTCTGTTTATTAGAGCAGGAAGAGTCTGTTCTGTTTATTAGAGCAGGTCTGAGTCTGTTCTGTTTATTAGAGCAGCTCTCTGAGTCTGTTCTGTTTATTAGAGCAGGAAGAGTCTGTTCTGTTTATTAGAGCAGGTCTGAGTCTGTTCTGTTTATTAGAGCAGGTCTGAGTCTGTTCTGTTTATTAGAGCAGGTCTGAGTCTGTTCTGTTTATTAGAGCAGCTCTCTGAGTCTGTTCTGTTTATTAGAGCAGCTCTCTGAGTCTGTTCTGTTTATTAGAGCAGGTCTGAGTCTGTTCTGTTTATTAGAGTTTCAAGTTTCAAGTTTCTTTAATAGTTGTCATACAGAAGTACAGAATACTTTCATACAAAATGCTTCTTACTGTTACGCTCCAGAGACTGTGCTAGACAAGATAGTATCAAATAACATAGTATAGCATGTAATTTAGAAGAAGAAAATGAGGTCACATTGTTCGGTATAGACATATGTACAATGTTCTGAGTTAGAGCAGGTCTGAGTCTGTTCTGTTTATTAGAGCAGCTCTGAGTCTGTTCTGTTTATTAGAGCAGCTCTCTGAGTCTGTTCTGTTTATTAGAGCAGCTCAGAGTCTGTTCTGTTTATTAGAGCAGCTCTCTGAGTCTGTTCTGTTTATTAGAGCCAGGTTTCAGAGTCTGTTCTGTTTATTATATTAAGTTTCATATTATTAGAAAAGCCCTAGAAATGCATCAGTTTATTTTGTTCAGCATCATGATTTGAACACTGACCAAAATCTTCAAATCCAGTGAAGAAATTAAGGTCTTAAAAAAAAACTCATAGAAAGCAACAGTTGTGATTGGAGGATCAAGAGAAAATATGGTGGAGTTTGAGATAGGTCAAGGTGTTGCTACCTCTTGCTCCTGTTGCTCTCTATTGATGCCTGTCTGGATGAGAAACTAAAAGTTTAGCGTAAAGTGGGTACCAGCCAAAATATCTTCAGGTTCACTTAGCTAAACGCAATGTCAGGCTAACAAGTAACAACATCCATGTTTTGATGTAGGTCACAGACGATAAGGCTGGATCCCACTGGCCTGGTTTCTCCACTAAAGCCCCTCCTCTCACTAGCTGCCTACTCTATTTTATTCCATGTTCTCACTGGAAATAGTAAATGAATGATTGTGTCATTAATGGAAAAAACATTAAGTAAGCAAGTGAACTGTTAATAGTGTATAATGCCAGATGTGTTTGGAATTATGTCTCACCCATGAAAAGGACCCTTGAGATACCAAGCAACTATAAACTATCATGGCTCCTATGAGATCTGTACTCTGTTAGTACAGTAACACTACACTACTATCATGACTGCCATCATGGCTCCTATGATATCTGTACTGGGCTAGGACAGTACCATACATACACCGAAGCTATTTGTGTGCTTTCAAGATTTAAAGAACCAGTACAATGATATTTTAATTCTGTATCATTGTCATCAAGTATAATTTGTAAAGTGTTTTGGGTCAAACCCTCTCTGAGCACAGCTTCCTGTCAGTATGTTGAGGGGGCGTGGCTTAGTGCACCCTCTCTGAGCACAGCTTCCTGTCAGTATGTTGAGGGCGTGGCTTAGTGCACCCTCTCTGAGCACAGCTTCCTGTCAGTATGTTGAGGGGGCGTGGCTTAGTGCACCCTCTCTGAGCACAGCTTCCTGTCAGTATGTTGAGGGGGCGTGGCTTAGTGCACCCTCTCTGAGCACAGCTTCCTGTCAGGAGACACTCGGAGGGCGTGGCTTAGTGCACCCTCTCTGAGCACAGCTTCCTGTCAGTATGTTGAGGGGGCGTGGCTTAGTGCACCCTCTCTGAGCACAGCTACCTGTCACTCAGGAGACACTCTGGGGGCGTGGCCTTCTGTTCACTATATAGATGCTTGATACAGAGCACCACTAGATGTGACTGATGGGCCAATCAGATAGAGTGGGATTGACTGATGGGCCAATCAGACGGAGTGGGATTGACTGATGGGCCAATCAGACGGAGTGGGATTGACTGATGGGCCAATCACCGTAACCTGAGTATATTATGTGATATCTCCCATGGTCGCAGATTGGATAATATCTGAAATGGCTGGATTCTGTTGATATCCGGGGGAGGTGGAGATCATTAGTCATGATTCTCACAACAACAACAACAACAACAAAAACATCAACAGTTCTAACATTTGTGCTGCCACGCATTAAACCAATGGGGTCTGTCACCTTGTTTGCAGGGCTATAACTATATTCTATAATTATAGCTATGGATGCAATACTATGGCCCATTTGACATCGAGTATCTATCGTTCAAGATGTGAAAAAGAAATTATTTATCCATCCATACATTTCCGTTTTATACCGTGGTGAATATAAGTATGGTTTTAGAGCGGTTTAGGGTCATTCCTGGGAGGCTAGTAATAGCCTGAAACGTGTATTATACTTAATCCATTGGCATTTCGTCCCTACACAAGCTACACTTAATAATTCAAATGCATATGATCGGTATTATGTTCCATCATGAATGCAATAGCGGCATTCGTTAGTACAACCCCATACGCTGAGCAGGGCGATGACTATGAAAACAAGGCACAATCAAGCTGAAATTGACATTAAATAGCTCTTACTGAAGTTACTAGTACTGAATGTTTAAGACAACTGTAGTTTCAAACCTTGCACTATGTACTAACTATGGTAACGCTTCACGATACTACATCCTGTACACGGTACTGGTGTTATTCCCCACTGGGTCAAGCCGGCAGGAATTAGCTAAATGTTCTGGCATTTGACCAGTTTTCACACACAGGCTATATACAGTACATACACACACACACACACACACATACAGTTCTACACGCGATGGCTACATCGCATATTAACATACAGTAGCTTGCCCTACAGTATGCTAATGTCTTCGGTAATTGCTAATCCCCAACTGGTCTTAACGTTTAGCGTTATTCATGTAACTAGCTGACACTTATCTGTGCTTAATGCAATATAAATCTGACATGACTCTAATGGGGATATATTAAGGGCCGGACACACACACACACACTTTGTATCCCTTAACTTGGAGCAGGGCTTCTGATAACGGAGTCGTCGGACAGATATTTCGACGGCCTGATGTCTGGGTTTAGTTACTCTCTCTCATCAGTCTCCGGTCCCAGATGAGAACAGCCATTAGACTGCATGTGGACCCGCGCCCCCTGATGGTCCATGTTAATGCTGTACTTGGCTCCGTCACTGGCAGCACTACATGCAGACGAGGAGAGGGGTGTGTTCTGGGCCCGTAGGTCACGAGACGTCTTTTAAATTCAATTTTCAAGTGGTGCCGCGAGATCGTCGACCACAGCTGGAACTTTTTATCTCGTTTTTAATCACAGCGTCTGTTTCTCTACACATGTGTGCATATTATCTCGTATCACACATGTACTGTGTTGTCTCTGTACAATAATACAGATACAACTCTCTCACTACGTTACTCTATTTATGTCTAGATGTCTACTGACTCCTTTAATAATAATAATAATAATAATAATAATAATAATACATTTTATATACAGATGAAGCCGGGAAAAGTCCTGGAACCACTGTTTGGGGACCGTTTGGCCATCGTTAACGGTAACGATGACCAGCGGGGGCGCTCTCATACAGCTGGTGACAACGGCCCGACGCGCCGGCTTTTTGTTCATTCATTGGAGGAGCTCCGCGCTGGACAAAGCTCGAGTTCCATTCAATTCCATTACAGCTGGTGACTTCATTCATAGGATGCTACAACGTCCTATGTCTACAGACTAATGTATGACTGAAGTGATGCAGACCATGTTTGAAGGCAAACAAAAGCAAATCCCCCTCACATAGCACAGCAACCAGAATAACTGAAATACTGGCTGGTGATTTGATTAAACAGCTTTGTGATAGAATAAAAAAAAAATGCACAGTGCATTTCCATAGCTGCATGTGGATGAGTCCACTGACACCACTGAGAAGCCTATGTTCTGAAGAACCGTTCATGTTCTGAAATGTTATTGCTAAAGATTGAGATGATTGGATCAGTTGTACTTTTTTTTTGGAATACTTGAAACCCTTTTTTGTGGAATATTTGATGCGGCCCAGCCCCTCACCCAGACTCTCCCTGTAGCCGCCCCCAGGTAAATTGAGTTTTAGACCCCTGGTCTAGATGTATGAAGGGAGTGTTTGGTTGTAACTTCACAGGGTTAATATCATTATTGACCGTTATGTGGATTCTGCTTGAGTAGAGTAGATGTAAGGAGGCAAATTCTCCCTTTCTCTATCTCTCTCTCTCCCTCTTTCTCTCTCTCTTTCTCTTTCTCTTCCCCCCATCTCTATCTCTCTCCCTCTCTCCCCCATCTAAATATCTGTCTCTCTCTCTCTCTCTCTCTCTCTCTCTCTCTCTCTCTCTCGCTCTCTCTCTCTCTCTCTCTCTCTCTAACTCCATGTTGTCTCTCTGCAGCTCCTGCAGTACAACCAGGCGGAGCGGCTGGGAGCCGGAGTGGGAGGAGCAGACGACATCAAATCACACCCGTTCTTCGCCAGAGCAGACTGGCCCAAGTAGTGACCCTGTGCATTGTGGGCCGCCAGAGTTGTGACCCTGTGCATTGTGGGCCGCCAGAGTTGTGACCCTGTGCATTGTGGGCCGCCAGAGTTGTGACCCTGTGCATTGTGGGCCGCCAGAGTTGTGACCCTGTGCATTGTGGGCCGCCAGAGTTGTGACCCTGTGCATTGTGGGCCGCCAGAGTTGTGACCCTGTGCATTGTGGGCCGCCAGAGTTGTGACCCTGTGCATTGTGGGCCGCCAGAGTTGTGACCCTGTGCATTGTGGGCCGCCAGAGTTGTGACCCTGTGCATTGTGGGCCGCCACAGTTGCATGTCGGGGGAACAGACTGTACTGAACAAACTGCTTTCAAACTGTTACAACGAGAGACGACAAACACACGGACACGTTCGTCTACAGAAATCCCATTGAATCATTCTGTTTCTTTGTTTGTTTGTTTGTTTCATTTGTCAGGGAGTTTTGCCAAAGCAGCAGTATTACCTACCTACTTTGCACGTTGTTCCTTTATTTAATAAGAGGGTTTACTCTTACTTGTTCCTCACTTGTCTTGCAGGGAAGACTATACAACACTCTTGTGGTGCAATACGTTTACAAGTACTTGTGTTGAATGGTGGTTTCACTGTGGAAAATGTTGCTTTTCTCAACTGCTCTCCCAGCGCAGCACCGGGCAGGTAGAATGACCCCCCGGCTGCTCTCAGCACACAGCACCGGGCAGGTAGAATGACCCCCCGGCTGCTCTCAGCACACAGCACCGGGCAGGTAGAATGACCCCCCGGCTGCTCTGTGTGTAGCACCGGGCAGGTAGAATGACCCCCCCGGCTGCTCTCAGTGTGTAGCACCGGGCAGGTAGAATGACCCCCCGGCTGCTCTGTGTGTAGCACCGGGCAGGTAGAATGACCCCCTGGCTGCTCTCAGTGTGTAGCACCGGGCAGGTAGAATGACCCCCCCGGCTGCTCTCAGTGTGCAGCACCGGGCAGGTAGAATGACCCCCCGGCTGCTCTCAGCACACAACACCGGGCAGGTAGAATGACCCCCCCGGCTGCTCTCAGTGTGTAGCACCGGGCAGGTAGAATGACCCCCCCGGCTGCTCTCAGTGTGTAGCACCGGGCAGGTAGAATGACCCCCCCGGCTGCTCTCAGTGTGTAGCACCGGGCAGGTAGAATGACCCCCCCGGCTGCTCTCAGTGTGCAGCACCGGGCAGGTAGAATGACCCCCCGGCTGCTCTCAGCACACAACACCGGGCAGGTAGAATGACCCCCCCGGCTGCTCTCAGTGTGTAGCACCGGGCAGGTAGAATGACCCCCCGGCTGCTCTCAGCACACAACACCGGGCAGGTAGAATGACCCCCCGGCTGCTCTCAGCACACAACACCGGGCAGGTAGAATGACCCCCCCGACTGCTCTCAGTGTGTAGCACCGGGCAGGTAGAATGACCCCCCCGGCTGCTCTCAGTGTGTAGCACCGGGCAGGTAGAATGACCCCCCCGGCTGCTCTCAGTGTGTAGCACCGGGCAGGTAGAATGACCCCCCCGACTGCTCTCAGTGTGTAGCACCGGGCAGGTAGAATGACCCCCCCGGCTGAGGTGCTGGGGAGGAAAACAGCTCTTATCGAATAGGCAACGTCACTCAACAGGGTCTTTGATTACAGGAAATACAAACAATGATTAACCAAAAAATATGTGGATATATAAATTATTATTAAATATATTCATAAATATTATTTGAAATAAAAATGTATGCCCTTGTAATACGTGGCCATGTTCAAAATAACAAGGAACAGCCGTCGATATCTCATTTCAGTTTTTTTTATTTTGTATTATCTTTTCCCCCCTTTTCTCCCTTCCCAATGTTAGTCGTTATGCCAATTCCCAATCCCCTTCCTGGTCGTTGCGCACTCTACCCCCATACCGTCGGTCCGGGAGGGCGGAGACTATCACATGATTCCTCCGACACATGTGTAGCCAGCCCACCACTTCTTTTCACCTGGCAGCGCGGACCATAGATATATATAGAACACTAGATAGCTTACCCGCGCTGCCGGCCAATGGAGAGCGACGTCGTCGTAGGGCGGCCATCTTGTCCCAGGCAGCTCAGCTACTGATAACATTAATGTCTATGGTGCATGTACTATTTAAATAACCATAGATTGCTCAATTCTTTACCGATTTTCAAACGGGTTGGTTTGCTATAAACATCAAAGATGATACTATGATGTCCTGCATCATAAATGTATCTAAAGATGTTTTTTTACAAATTTCTTGAATCATAGCCACGTTAATAATGCTTGTAATAAACCAAACCGTTTGTAAATCCGTCAATATTTCAGCGAGTTATGAGTATTTCTGTCTGTGCAGATCACTCACCCTCCAACAGCTACCATAGAACGTAACAGAAAGGCTGACTGGGGCAAGATGGCGGCGGTTCAGCGACGCTGGTGACTCCGCCTTAAGCTATCTAGTGTTCTATATATATCTATGGCGCGGACTCTCACTGAGAGAGTGTAACGTGTGGAAGGTCACACTACCTCTCCCAGATCCTTCCCTTGCTGTGCAGGCGCCCCGACCGAACTGTAGGAGTCGCTGTTTACAACAACCAGGACCCACCCACACCGGCTTCCCACCCGCTAACACTGCCAATTGTGTTAGTATGGACGGTCGGCCAAGCCGGAGGCACCACAGCTGGATTCGATCCCACTGGCTCTGTGGTGGTAGACAGACGCTTAGTCCGCTGTGCTACCCGGCCGCCCATCTCATTTCAGTTTTTAAATACTTCAGTTTGCACTTCACCGTTTGACATCATCTCAGTCCAACGACTCCTACGCAGAACTGACGACTCTTACACAGAACTGACGACTCTTACGCAGAACCGACGACTTCTACGCAGAACAGACTACTCCTACGCAGATCCGACGACTCCAATGCAGAACCGACGCAGAACCGACGACTCCTACGCAGATCCGACTACTCCAACGCAGAACCGACAACTCCTACGCAGATCCGACGACTCCAATGCAGAACCGACGACTCCTACGCAGATCCGACTACTCCAACGCAGAACCGACAACTCCTACGCAGAACCGACGACTCCAATGCAGATCCGATGACTCCTAGGCCGAACCACCTGCCCCGATGCCAAACACGCCGACGGTTCCCACTCTCATCGAGTTCCAAGTGTGTTCGTCATGTACAGATCAACATAACCGAGAGAAATCGAGTAATATATATATATATATTATATTACTGCCAACCCCTTTTATTGCCAGCCGTTACATAATGTTGTACTTATCATGTGGGGAGGGGTTCATGTAGTGAGGGGGATGGGTTAATGTACTGAGGGGGGAGGTGTTCATGTACTGAGGGGGAGGGGGAGGAGTTAATGTACTGAAGGGGAGGGGTTCATGTGCTGAGGGGGAGGGGTTGATGCTATGCAGAATTTATTAACACTTCCTGTTTGGACCAATAGATGCTATTTGTGATTGAGGTGTGTTTTTTTTAGTGTGGGATTAAAGAGGAACATCATCAATATTCATGAACATGAGCGACTCACTCCCAAAGCAAGAAACCTGACGATCAATACTTGAAACTTAATCATGTAGTTGCTGCGTTGATGATGAATGGGAGACTGGTTTTGTGAACCCACGGATAGCTCTTCTTTCTGTTTTGAGTCGTGGTCTCGGCTCTGAAACAGAACATGTCAATCAGAACATCCGCCCGGGTGCGCTGTCTTTACCACCTTTACCAATTAATGTTCCTATTTATTGACTTTATACTTGATGACAGCACAAGTTCGTGTTTTAGCACTCTGGTTTACTGATATTTTTGGACTGTCTTAGACATATGGATTCTGAAAATGGGCGTAGTAGTTCCCCTTTAAAGTACCTTTTTCCTTTTATTTTTATTTATTTTTTATTGGCTCATGAATTCGTGGGCTAGTTTTGCAGACATGGTTAAAGCTTAGGCCTTGATGAGGGAAGGCACGCCACTCTCAGGTTCAAAACAATCAAGTTATTAAAACTGATGTAAAACGTTGGTGATGATTTGGTCTGTCGACCTTCATCAGACCCAGATGAAGAAGACTATTGAAACGCATTCGGCTGTGACTCCTGTCTCCTTTATCCCCTTTCCACCAGAGAGAGTTTTATTGTTGGATAAATGATCATAGGTCATGCTTATGCATTATCCTATTGGGCCGTGAATGAAAATACTAATTATGAGAAGTATTTATTAATTTGCAGCTCTTGACAGCAGCTGGTTCAGGATGTGAAAGCAGCCACTACAGGTTGAAAACGTCTGAATAGAAGAGACCTTTTTTTAATCTATCGAAACTCACTACTGTATAATAACAGTGTTTTTTCCCTGTGTTTTGAGAAGTTTGTAAGATATGTAGGATTTGATGAAATGAAATGAAGAGCTATCAAACAATAAATAATTGATGTTTGTGCATTTCCCTGTCCTGTTGTCATGTAAACAGACGCTTTGTATAAAGATGTGATCATTGAATGACCGCCATCCAGGTCCGACAGTCTTGATGATGTCCACTTTGCCCACAAAACATGTCAATCACTCACTGCCTTCCTGAAATTATTTATTTATCATTTCCTTTTTTACTTACACCTATTGGTCAACACTCCACCCAATGACTGGCTGTCAAGTGCGCTGAAACAGTGACGTGACATCCATATACAAGTTGAACAGTGATTTTATGAAGGAAAGTATTGTTCCAACAACGAGGACAAAGGGTCATAGAAGCGAAGCAAACTGCTCTTCCATAAAGTGCACTGCCTGTGAGCCGCCACCAGGGGCAGAGTGGTATTACCGGTCATAGAAGTACTTTGAATCTTAAAAATAAATATGTACATTATCATGGCTTCATAGTTTATGTTGCCTTTAAAAAAAAAATCTGAGATTGGGTGATACTAAATCAATATAATCAACACTAAATCAATATTCACTTTGCTGGCTGCCTCTATGCTACTCCACTACGTTCACTGACGGAACAAGCAGAGTGACCCCAGTCACCGGCGTGTTCGACGCCGCAGCACAGCGAGACGGGACTCGCAGCCCAAACCCACCGAACGAGGCAGGCGGGCGATCAGCGCTTCACTTCACTTTCCATGTTAACGTGCGTCGCTGTTCACACCGGCCGTGCGGGAAGCGAATTTTTTCGCTCTAGTTGGATTCAGAGGCGTGCGTCACGTGCATTTTCACAGAAATACACTCAATATCTCCATTATTACCACACATATAGATGTTGTTCAACCAGCTAATGTGTCTGTATCTTTCCCAATACAAATAAACCATACTATATGTTTTCAGGAGTACAGTCGCACTGATTTCCTCATTCTAAAATTAATTCTAACATTCTAATTAATTGGATAATAACTGGTTATACATGCAAAATGGACAATAGAACACTGGAACTGGAAATCTTTTTTAAAAAAAAATCAACGTAAATGTGCCTTCCTCCGTGCGCTTCCGGACTCGTGTGGACGGCCACGCGCGCCTGGTGGGGTCCCGGCGCGACTTCACTGTTTTTCATCTAGTTATCTGTTCTCTGATCAGTAGGAGTGATGATGACACTCCTGAAGAGCTCCCGTCACTCCCATTGAACGTGACCCGGACCCTGAGACGAGCCGACACACACACGTGGCACCCCCCCCCCCCCCCCCCAGCACCACATCCTGCTCACAGAGCGTTCACACACACACACAGGTGAGGCGTTGTTAGTGTTGCCAGAGTGAGGTCCCGCGGTGTCGCCCTCAGAGCCGCGGGGTCCAGACTCCCAGCGCTGATTAGTGGGTTATTATAGAGGCTTCCGTCTCATTACACACACCAGGGTCACCACGGCTCACTTAAGGAAGCTGTCAATCTTACCGTGTATGTGTCTGCAGTATGTTTGCCATGTGCCGTCGGCGCGCTCGTTACTGTATAATAATGCAGTACGGTGCGTTGGAACGGATGTAAGACGTGACTGTGCATCGGATGGCCTACAGTTAGGGATGTTCGATATTGTCTTTTTTACCGATATACCGATATTGTCCAACTCTTAATTTCCGATACCGATATATGTGGAGTCCCCCCCCCCAAAAAACATTATGCATACTTTTCACAAATAAAATAAGAATTTGTTCTTACTTGCTTGCCTGGGTAAATAAAGGGTAAATAAATGTAAAAAAAAAAAAGATTTTAAAAGATTTTTTTAATTATTTTTTTAAACCGATACCGATAATTTCCGATATTAAATTTGAATACCAATATCGGCCAATAATATTGGACATCCCTACCTACAGTATGTGTTTATTACGTTAACACTGACTAATGTAAAGTGCTTGTTGTCTTGTCAATGAAACATGATATGAAACGATAGCCAAAGTAACACAAAATATGTTTAATTATAATTACCATGGTTTAAAGGTGAAGGGATAACATCAAAAGCATAACAAACAATGGACAGTACTGTACAGACAGGATCAGCCTCCACACACGGGAGAACAGAGCACATATCCACAAGGGGATGACGAGACAAGAAACACCTGGGCTGATTACAGATGGATACACCTGGGAGGGAAACGACAAAGAACTACAAGACCAGAACAGGGGACTACAACCAGACACCACATCACACTGGGGAACACCTGATCAGGGTACAAACACACTCACACGTACAGTAACAGTGTTCAACGCCTGTTTATTTTGGTATAAATTATGTTTTATACATTGGGTGCACAAAGCAAATCCTTAGCCGCTCATGCGTAAAAGGAGATGAATGCGCAAAACACACTCCTCTTCCCGAGACACTACTCTTCCTCTTCCTGAGACACTCCTCTTCCTGAGACACTCATCTTCCTCTTCCAGAGACACTCCTCTTCCTGAGACACTCCTCTTCCTGAGACACTCATCTTCCTGAGACACTCATCTTCCTGAGACACTCCTCTTCCTGAGACACTCATCTTCCTGAGACACTCCTCTTCCTGAGACACTCCTCTTCCTGAGACACTCCTCTTCCTGAGACACTCATCTTCCTGAGACACTCATCTTCCTGAGACACTCATCTTCCTGAGACACTCCTCTTCCTGAGACACTCCTCTTCCTGAGACACTCCTCTTCCTGAGACACTCCTCTTCCTGAGACACTCCTCTTCCTGAGACACTCCTCTTCCTGAGACACTCCTCTTCCTGAGACACTCATCTTCCTGAGACACTCCTCTTCCTCTTCCTGAGACACTCCTCTTCCTGAGACACTCCTCTTCCTGAGACACTCCTCTTCCTGAGACACTCCTCTTCCTGAGACACTCCTCTTCATCTTCCTGAGACACTCCTCTTCCTGAGACACTCCTCTTCCTGAGACACTCATCTTCCTGAGACACTCCTCTTCCTCTTCCTGAGACACTCCTCTTCCTGAGACACTCCTCTTCCTGAGACACTCATCTTCCTGAGACACTCCTCTTCCTGAGACACTCCTCTTCCTGAGACACTCCTCTTCCTGAGACACTCCTCTTCCTGAGACACTCCTCTTCCTGAGACACTCCTCTTCCTGAGACACTCCTCTTCCTCTTCCTGAGACACTCCTCTTCCTCTTCCTGAGACACTCCTCTTCCTCTTCCTGAGACACTCCTCTTCCTGAGACACTCCTCTTCCTGAGACACTCATCTTCCTGAGACACTCATCTTCCTCTTCCTGAGACACTCCTCTTCCTGAGACACTCATCTTCCTCTTCCTGAGACACTCCTCTTCCTGTGACACTCCTCTTCATCTTCCTCTTCCTGTGACACTCCTCTTCATCTTCCTCTTCCTGTGACACTCCTCTTCATCTTCCTCTTCCTGAGACACTCCTCTTCCTGACACACTCCTCTTCCTCTTCCTGAGACACTCCTCTTCATCTTCCTCTTCCTGTGACACTCCTCTTCATCTTCCTCTTCCTGAGACACTCCTGTTCCTCCTCTTCCTCTTCCTGAGACACTCATCTTCATCTTCCTGAGACACTCCTCTTCCTCTTCCTGAGACACTCCTCTTCCTCTTCCTGAGACACTCCTCTTCCTCTTCCTGAGACACTCATCTTCATCTTCCTGAGACACTCCTCTTCCTGAGACACTCCTCTTCCTCTTCCTGAGACACTCCTCTTCCTCTTCCTGAGACACTCATCTTCCTCTTCCTGAGACACTCCTCTTCCTCATCTTCCTGAGACACTCCTCTTCCTCTTCCTGAGACACTCATCTTCCTCTTCCTGAGACACTCCTCTTCCTCTTCCTGAGACACTCCTCTTCCTGAGACACTCCTCTTCCTCTTCCTCTTCATCTTCCTCTTCCTGAGACACTCATCTTCCTCTTCCTGAGACACTCATCTTCCTCTTCCTGAGACACTCATCTTCTTCTTCCTGAGACACTCATCTTCCTGAGACACTCCTCTTCCTCTTCCTGAGACACTCATCTTCCTCTTCCTGAGACACTCATCTTCCTCTTCCTGAGACACTCCTCTTCATCTTCCTGAGACACTCCTCTTCCTCCTCTTCCTCTTCCTGAGACACTCATCTTCCTCTTCCTGAGACACTCCTCTTCCTGAGACACTCCTCTTCCTCTTCCTGAGACACTCATCTTCCTCTTCCTGAGACACTCATCTTCCTCTTCCTGAGACACTCATCTTCCTCTTCCTGAGACACTCATCTTCCTCTTCCTGAGACACTCCTCTTCCTGAGACACTCATCTTCCTCTTCCTGAGACACTCATCTTCCTCTTCCTGAGACACTCATCTTCCTCTTCCTGAGACACTCCTCTTCCTCTTCCTGAGACACTCATCTTCCTCTTCCTGAGACACTCATCTTCCTCTTCCTGAGACACTCCTCTTCCTGAGACACTCCTCTTCCTGAGACACTCCTCTTCCTGAGACACTCCTCTTCCTCTTCCTGAGACACTCCTCTTCCTGAGACACTCCTCTTCCTCTTCCTGAGACACTCCTCTTCCTGAGACACTCCTCTTCCTGAGACACTCCTCTTCCTCTTCCTGAGACACTCCTCTTCCTGAGACACTCCTCTTCCTCTTCCTGAGACACTCATCTTCCTCTTCCTGAGACACTCATCTTCCTCTTCCTGAGACACTCATCTTCCTCTTCCTGAGACACTCCTCTTCCTCTTCCTGAGACACTCATCTTCCTCTTCCTGAGACACTCATCTTCCTCTTCCTGAGACACTCCTCTTCCTGAGACACTCCTCTTCCTCTTCCTGAGACACTCCTCTTCCTGAGACACTCCTCTTCCTCTTCCTGAGACACTCCTCTTCCTGAGACACTCCTCTTCCTCTTCCTGAGACACTCCTCTTCCTGAGACACTCCTCTTCCTCTTCCTGAGACACTCCTCTTCCTGAGACACTCCTCTTCCTCTTCCTGAGACACTCATCTTCCTCTTCCTGAGACACTCATCTTCCTCTTCCTGAGACACTCATCTTCCTCTTCCTGAGACACTCATCTTCCTCTTCCTGAGACACTCATCTTCCTCTTCCTGAGACACTCATCTTCCTCTTCCTGAGACACTCCTCTTCCTGAGACACTCCTCTTCCTCTTCCTGAGACACTCATCTTCCTCTTCCTGAGACACTCATCTTCCTCTTCCTGAGACACTCATCTTCCTCTTCCTGAGACACTCATCTTCCTCTTCCTGAGACACTCCTCTTCCTGAGACACTCCTCTTCCTCTTCCTGAGACACTCATCTTCCTCTTCCTGAGACACTCCTCTTCCTGAGACACTCATCTTCCTCTTCCTGAGACACTCCTCTTCCTCCTCTTCCTGAGACACTCATCTTCCTCTTCCTGAGACACTCCTCTTCCTGAGACACTCCTCTTCATCTTCCTCTTCCTGAGACACTCCTCTTCATCTTCCTCTTCCTGTGACACTCCTCTTCATCTTCCTCTTCCTGAGACACTCCTCTTCATCTTCCTCTTCCTGAGACACTCCTCTTCATCTTCCTCTTCCTGTGACACTCATCTTCATCTTCCTCTTCCTGAGACACTCCTCTTCATCTTCCTCTTCCTGAGACACTCCTCTTCATCTTCCTCTTCCTGTGACACTCCTCTTCATCTTCCTCTTCCTGAGACACTCCTCTTCCTCCTCTTCCTCTTCCTGAGACACTCCTGTTCCTCCTCTTCCTCTTCCTGAGACACTCCTCTTCATCTTCCTCTTCCTGAGACACTCCTCTTCATCTTCCTCTTCCTGAGACACTCCTCTTCCTGAGACACTCCTCTTCATCTTCCTCTTCCTGAGACACTCCTCTTCCTCTTACTGAGACACTCCTCTTCCTGAGACACTCCTCTTCCTCTTCCTCCTCTTCCTCTTCCTGAGACACTCCTCTTCCTCATCTTCCTCTTCCTGAGACACTCCTCTTCCTCTTCCCGAGACACTCCTCTTCCTCTTCCTGAGACACTCCTCTTCCTCTGACACTCCTCTTCATCTTCCTCCTCCTCTTCCTCTTCCTGAGACACTCCTCTTCCTCTGACACTCCTCTTCATCTTCCTCCTCCTCTTCCTCTTCCTGAGACACTCCTCTTCCTCTGACACTCCTCTTCATCTTCCTCCTCTTCATCTTCCTCTTCCTGAGACACTCATCTTCCTCTTCGTCCTCTTCCTGAGACACTCATCTTCATCTCTCATCTTCCTCTCTCATCTTCCTCCTCCTCTTCCTCTTCATCTTAATCTTCCTCCTCTTCATCTTCATCTTCCTCTCTCGTTAGTTAACTCCAGATGTTATGGTTGTGTCTCCTCTCTCTTGTGTGTTAACTCCAGATGTTATGGTTGTGTCTCCTCTCTCTCGTTAGTTAACTCCAGATGTTATGGTTGTGTCTCCTCTCTCTCGTGTGTTAACTCCAGATGTTATGGTTGTGTCTCCTCTCGTGTGTTAACTCCAGATGTTATGGTTGTGTCTCCTCTCTCTCGTGTGTTAACTCCAGATGTTATGGTTGTGCCTCCTCTCGTGTGTTAACTCCAGATGTTATGGTTGTGTCTCCTCTCGTGTGTTAACTCCAGATGTTATGGTTGTGTCTCCTCTCGTGTGTTAACTCCAGATGTTATGGTTGTGTCTCCTCTCGTGTGTTAACTCCAGATGTTATGGTTGTGCCTCCTCTCTCTCTTGTGTTAACTCCAGATGTTATGGTTGTGTCTCTTGTGTGTTAACTCCAGATGTTATGGTGGTGTCTCCTCTCTCTCTTGTGTTAACTCCAGATGTTATGGTTGTGCCTCCTCTCTCTCTTGTGTTAACTCCAGATGTTATGGTTGTGTCTCCTCTCGTGTGTTAACTCCAGATGTTATGGTTGTGTCTCCTCTCTCTCGTGTGTTAACTCCAGATGTTATGGTTGTGTCTCCTCTTGTGTGTTAACTCCAGATGTTATGGTTGTGTCTCCTCTCTCTCGTGTGTTAACTCCAGATGTTATGGTTGTGTCTCCTCTCTCTCGTGTGTTAACTCCAGATGTTATGGTTGTGTCTCCTCTCGTGTGTTAACTCCAGATGTTATGGTTGTGTCTCCTCTCTCTCGTGTGTTAACTCCAGATGTTATGGTTGTGCCTCCTCTCGTGTGTTAACTCCAGATGTTATGGTTGTGTCTCCTCTCGTGTGTTAACTCCAGATGTTATGGTTGTGTCTCCTCTCGTGTGTTAACTCCAGATGTTATGGTTGTGTCTCCTCTCGTGTGTTAACTCCAGATGTTATGGTTGTGCCTCCTCTCTCTCGTGTGTTAACTCCAGATGTTATGGTTGTGTCTCCTCTCTCTCGTGTGTTAACTCCAGATGTTATGGTTGTGTCTCCTCTCTCTCGTGTGTTAACTCCAGATGTTATGGTTGTGTCTCCTCTCTCTCGTGTGTTAACTCCAGATGTTATGGTTGTGTCTCCTCTCTCTTGTGTGTTAACTCCAGATGTTATGGTTGTGTCTCCTCTCTCTTGTGTGTTAACTCCAGATGTTATGGTTGTGTCTCCTCTCTCTCTCGTGTGTTAACTCCAGATGTTATGGTTGTGTCTCCTCTCTCTCGTGTGTTAACTCCAGATGTTATGGTTGTGTCTCCTCTCTCTTGTGTGTTAACTCCAGATGTTATGGTTGTGTCTCCTCTCTCTTGTGTGTTAACTCCAGATGTTATGGTTGTCTCTCCTCTCTCTCGTGTGTTAACTCCAGATGTTATGGTTGTGTCTCCTCTCTCTCGTGTGTTAACTCCAGATGTTATGGTTGTGTCTCCTCTCGTGTGTTAACTCCAGATGTTATGGTTGTGTCTCCTCTCTCTCGTGTGTTAACTCCAGATGTTATGGTTGTGCCTCCTCTCTCTCGTGTGTTAACTCCAGATGTTATGGTTGTGCCTCCTCTCTCGTGTGTTAACTCCAGATGTTATGGTTGTGCCTCCTCTCTCTCGTGTGTTAACTCCAGATGTTATGGTTGTGCCTCCTCTCTCTCGTGTGTTAACTCCAGATGTTATGGTTGTGCCTCCTCTCTCTCGTGTGTTAACTCCAGATGTTATGGTTGTGCCTCCTCTCTCTCGTGTGTTAACTCCAGATGTTATGGTTGTGTCTCCTCTCTCTCGTGTGTTAACTCCAGATGTTATGGTTGTGCCTCCTCTCTCTCGTGTGTTAACTCCAGATGTTATGGTTGTGTCTCCTCTCTCGTGTTAACTCCAGATGTTATGGTTGTGTCTCCTCTCGTGTGTTAACTCCAGATGTTATGGTTGTGCCTCCTCTCTCTCGTGTGTTAACTCCAGATGTTATGGTTGTGTCTCCTCTCTCTTGTGTGTTAACTCCAGATGTTATGGTTGTGTCTCCTCTCTCTCGTGTGTTAACTCCAGATGTTATGGTTGTGCCTCCTCTCTCTCGTGTGTTAACTCCAGATGTTATGGTTGTGTCTCCTCTCTCTCGTGTGTTAACTCCAGATGTTATGGTTGTGTCTCCTCTCGTGTGTTAACTCCAGATGTTATGGTTGTGTCTCCTCTCTCGTGTGTTAACTCCAGATGTTATGGTTGTGTCTCCTCTCTCGTGTGTTAACTCCAGATGTTATGGTTGTGTCTCCTCTCTCGTGTGTTAACTCCAGATGTTATGGTTGTGTCTCCTCTCTCTCGTGTGTTAACTCCAGATGTTATGGTTGTGTCTCCTCTCTCTCGTGTGTTAACTCCAGATATTATGGTTGTGTCTCCTCTCGTGTGTTAACTCCAGATGTTATGGTTGTGTCTCCTCTCGTGTGTTAACTCCAGATGTTATGGTTGTGCCTACTCTCTCTCGTGTGTTAACTCCAGATGTTATGGTTGTGCCTCCTCTCTCTCGTGTGTTAACTCCAGATGTTATGGTTGTGTCTCCTCTCTCTCGTGTGTTAACTCCAGATGTTATGGTTGTGCCTCCTCTCGTGTGTTAACTCCAGATGTTATGGTTGTGTCTCCTCTCGTGTGTTAACTCCAGATGTTATGGTTGTGCCTCCTCTCTCTCGTGTGTTAACTCCAGATGTTATGGTTGTGCCTCCTCTCTCTCGTGTGTTAACTCCAGATGTTATGGTTGTGTCTCCTCTCTCTCGTGTGTTAACTCCAGATGTTATGGTTGTGTCTCCTCTCTCTCGTGTGTTAACTCCAGATGTTATGGTTGTGTCTCCTCTCGTGTGTTAACTCCAGATGTTATGGTTGTGTCTCCTCTCTCTCGTGTGTTAACTCCAGATGTTATGGTTGTGCCTCCTCTCTCTCGTGTGTTAACTCCAGATGTTATGGTTGTGTCTCCTCTCTCTTGTGTGTTAACTCCAGATGTTATGGTTGTGCCTCCTCTCGTGTGTTAACTCCAGATGTTATGGTTGTGCCTCCTCTCTCTCGTGTGTTAACTCCAGATGTTATGGTTGTGTCTCCTCTCTCTCGTGTGTTAACTCCAGATGTTATGGTTGTGCCTCCTCTCTCTCGTGTGTTAACTCCAGATGTTATGGTTGTGCCTCCTCTCTCTCGTGTGTTAACTCCAGATGTTATGGTTGTGTCTCCTCTCGTGTGTTAACTCCAGATGTTATGGTTGTGCCTCCTCTCGTGTGTTAACTCCAGATGTTATGGTTGTGCCTCCTCTCTCTCGTGTGTTAACTCCAGATGTTATGGTTGTGTCTCCTCTCTCTCGTGTGTTAACTCCAGATGTTATGGTTGTGTCTCCTCTCTCTCGTGTGTTAACTCCAGATGTTATGGTTGTGTCTCCTCTCTCTCGTGTGTTAACTCCAGATGTTATGGTTGTGTCTCCTCTCTCTCGTGTGTTAACTCCAGATGTTATGGTTGTGTCTCCTCTCTCTCGTGTGTTAACTCCAGATGTTATGGTTGTGTCTCCTCTCGTGTGTTAACTCCAGATGTTATGGTTGTGCCTCCTCTTGTGTGTTAACTCCAGATGTTATGGTTGTGTCTCCTCTCGTGTGTTAACTCCAGATGTTATGGTTGTGCCTCCTCTCGTGTGTTAACTCCAGATGTTATGGTTGTGTCTCCTCTCTCTCTCGTGTGTTAACTCCAGATGTTATGGTTGTGCCTCCTCTCGTGTGTTAACTCCAGATGTTATGGTTGTGTCTCCTCTCTCTCGTGTGTTAACTCCAGATGTTATGGTTGTGTCTCCTCTCTCTTGTGTGTTAACTCCAGATGTTATGGTTGTGTCTCCTCTCTCTCGTGTGTTAACTCCAGATGTTATGGTTGTGTCTCCTCTCTCTCATGTGTTAACTCCAGATGTTATGGTTGTGTCTCCTCTCTCTCGTGTGTTAACTCCAGATGTTATGGTTGTGTCTCCTCTCTCTCGTGTGTTAACTCCAGATGTTATGGTTGTGTCTCCTCTCTCTCGTGTGTTAACTCCAGATGTTATGGTTGTGTCTCCTCTCGTGTGTTAACTCCAGATGTTATGGTTGTGCCTCCTCTTGTGTGTTAACTCCAGATGTTATGGTTGTGTCTCCTCTCGTGTGTTAACTCCAGATGTTATGGTTGTGCCTCCTCTCTCTCGTGTGTTAACTCCAGATGTTATGGTTGTGTCTCCTCTCTCTCGTGTGTTAACTCCAGATGTTATGGTTGTATCTCCTCTTGTGTGTTAACTCCAGATGTTATGGTTGTGTCTCCTCTCTCTCGTGTGTTAACTCCAGATGTTATGGTTGTGTCTCCTCTCTCTCGTGTGTTAACTCCAGATGTTATGGTTGTGCCTCCTCTCTCTCGTGTGTTAACTCCAGATGTTATGGTTGTGCCTCCTCTCTCGTGTGTTAACTCCAGATGTTATGGTTGTGTCTCCTCTCTCTCGTGTGTTAACTCCAGATGTTATGGTTGTGCCTCTCTCTCGTGTGTTAACTCCAGATGTTATGGTTGTGCCTCCTCTCTCTCGTGTGTTAACTCCAGATGTTATGGTTGTGTCTCCTCTCTCTCTCGTGTGTTAACTCCAGATGTTATGGTTGTGCCTCCTCTCTCTCGTGTGTTAACTCCAGATGTTATGGTTGTGTCTCCTCTCTCTCTCGTGTGTTAACTCCAGATGTTATGGTTGTGCCTCCTCTCTCTCATGTGTTAACTCCAGATGTTATGGTTGTGCCTCCTCTCTCTCGTGTGTTAACTCCAGATGTTATGGTTGTGCCTCCTCTCTCTCATGTGTTAACTCCAGATGTTATGGTTGTGCCTCCTCTCTCTCGTGTGTTAACTCCAGATGCTATGGTTGTGTCTCCTCTCGTGTGTTAACTCCAGATGTTATGGTTGTGCCTCCTCTCGTGTGTCACTTCTGTCCAGCGTTGAATTACACACATGATGTGAATTCAAAGTCAAACTGGTGCATTGTGGGTCAGCAGCACCATGTGATGCCCTGACCCTCCAAACTGTTGCCTTGGGAACAATGGCTCCTCACACACACACAAAGGACCTGTGTGTGTGTGTGTGTCTGTGTGTCTGTGTTTCTGTGTTTCTGTGTGTGTGTGTGTGTGTGTGTGTGTGTGTGTGTGTGTGTGTGTGTGTGTGTGTGTGTGTGTGAAGCCACGGGGACGGACTCATCTGGTCAGTGGGGAGATGCAGAGGACATGTCAAGGTCTCCCATGATGCAACACTGAGCCTCTTGGTCTGGAACCCGAGAGCGTCGCCCAGACCTGCAGGCGGAGGGACCAACCCTGATCCTCAACGCCTTCCTGGATCTCTCTCTCTCTCCCTTTCTCTTTATCTCTCTCTCCCTCTCTCTCTCTTTTTCTTTATCTCTCTCTCTCTCTTTATCTCTCTCTCTGTCTCTCCACTCTCTCTCTCTTTATCTTTCTCTCTCTCTCTTTCTCTCACTCTATCTATCTCAGTGGTCGCGGGTAGGTGACAGTGGGGTCGCGCATTGGCAAGAAAAAAATAAGAATACTAATCAAAGACATTTAAAAGATCTTTTTTCTTTTTTTTTATGTTCTGGCAACATATTTTGGCTAAATATGCCTCGTTTTATAAACGTGTATTGATAACATAGTGCTGTAATTACATTTTCTAATAAATATGCATGATCAAGTTCAACAACGCGTGCTTTTATTTTGATATTCCTTAATTCCACCTTGAAATTACGCGATACATTAGTATATATAATAGTAGCGTGTCCAGAGATCACGTAGCGCCCCATAACTCAGCTTTTCAGGAATTAGCCCGGATCACTCTGAAATTATACAATATTCACCACAGGATAACGTGCAAAAATGTATAATTTTTTGCATGTTCGACAGAAGATACTGACTGTCAAATGACCATAGTATTGTCTCCATAGCTATAATATAGAATATAGATATAGCTCTACAAACAAGGTGACGCACCCCTATCTTTAAAGCGTGGCCCAGCTAGAACGGGATAAGGATAATGGCCGGCGCTGAATGAGTTAAGTGTGGGGTCCCCAAAATATATCCTAAATAAAATGGAGTCACGGTATGAAAAAGTTTGAGAACCCCTGATTCTATCTCAAAGACAACAAACAATCCAGTTTACTCTCTCTCTCTCTCTCTCTCTCTCTCTCTCTCTCTCTCTCTCTCTCTCTCTCTCTCTCTCTCTCTCCACACACATGGTCCATCACTTCCCTACCTCTACCTTTCAACGTGGCTGCTCTCTGGCCCCCCCACCCTCACCTCCCCCACACACACCACCACGCGGGCAGCAGCAGTCGAGTGCCCTTTGCCTCATATCGCTGGTGGTCAGGTTTTGTTTTTGTCTTTGATGATTTGACTTTCCTCCACAACTGCCCAGGAGGACTTCCATAGCCCAGGGTTGGACACACACACACACACACACACACACACACACACACATTAGTTACTTAGTGTGTACTAAGTCCAAGAGGTCCGCTCTGAGGCCTCGGGCGTCTTCTCCAGCTTCTGTCAGAGCCATGATGTCATTATGAAGAGACACAATGCCCCTGAACCCCTGCCCCCCCCCACACACACACACACACACACACACACACACACACACACACACACACACACACACACATTACCCGCTTTCTACTTAGTATCCAGCAGAGTGTGGTGAGAGTATGATGGGTTAGTGTACAGGTGTAACATGGCGTTTAAAAACATTGAGAGGGCTTTGAAATAGAAGATCTCTAATAGTTTTGTCTGCAGACCACCAAGCTGTAATGGTGCTCAGGTTGATGCTAAGTTTCCATGAATGGCATTTAACTAGACGGTTATTTGATTCCCTCCAAGGCAACTGAGATACATGCAGGCTGTCAATGTGTGTTGTGATGACTAAAGTCATCAATAAGATGATGGTCACGAAGACTACTCTTCCATGACTACCAAACATTAACACACACGTTCAGTATGTTATCAGTACACCATTAAACAGATGAACAACTAAGTAGAAACAAAAGTACACATTAAAGATAAACGCATGATTGTGTTACCCTTTAATTGAATTTAAAGCTTTATTTCAACTTGTAATACACTGAGGTTACCTTAATTTACAGTGAATTTATAAAAGAAGACACAGTTTATTAGCAATTTCATACATATAGACACAATAAATAAAAATAAACAATACAAAATCAGCTAAGACACAAGTCGACACAGTGGTCGTAGATCATTCTTTTAAATGCAGCAAAAGAAGGAAGAACCTTCAGAGTCAGCTGGAGGGCGTTCCAGGTGTTGGAAGAACCTTCAGCTTCAGAGCCAGCTGGAGGGCGTTCCAGGTGTTGGAAGAACCTTCAGCTTCAGAGCCAGCTGGAGGGCGTTCCAGGTGTTCGAAGCATCAAAGGAAAAAGCAGTTTTTCCTGGTCCAGGGCAAACTGGAGGAACCCTAAAGTGGTCCGCACACGGCGGGCGATTTTTGCCAGGCGACCAACTTTTTAAGCGAGGCGACCGACAGAATTGTATCGCGTCCATTGTTATGAATGAGAGAACCCACACGGCAGGCGATTTTGAAGCGACGGTCGTGCCGCAATTTCTGTTGCCTGGCAAAAAATCGCCTCGATCCTATTTCTTGAGGCGACGTCAGGCGACACAGCAAGGACAGTGAGGAAATAACATGACTTCTACTGGTGTATCATTTGTACACCTTTAATTTATCAATACATTCATTGATCAATAACCTACGTATTATTACCATGCTACTTATGTTCATTATTATTAACAGGAACAATTTAAATAAATAACGTTAGTTGGAGAAGCTATAGTGACCGCTTGTCATTAACTAATAAATGAACAATGCGCCACGATGCACCTACTAGATGTTTTTATACTCGGGTAACAAAAGAAGTTGTGGATGTTGACAGAGTTTAATGTCCAGGCTGCAGCTCATGTAGTTTATAAGGTTTATTGTCCAAAGAAAATGATGGTTGAGAACAGAACAGTGTCTTCAGTGAAAAAACATTCTCTCTCAGCAGGTGCATAATACTTGTCCAATCGGTGGTAGTGAACGTATTGTAGCGATCAGTCATGCAGTAATGTCAGGAAGAATGAGGAGAGGTTGTATTTGTATATGGTGGTTTAATTCCAGCTCAATATGGGTTTAGTTCCCTCGTAATGCACAACACAGCTACCTGCTAATACGCTCGCTTCACAACAACCTAGCGTCCGGTCCGTCCTCTGATATCTCCCTCCGGGGGGAAACAAGTAACCACACCCCCAGCTAGACAGAGCGACACATATAGCTTATTATACCCGAACGGTCGGCTCTGGTGTGGGGGGCCAAGCGATTGTCGCCAGCCGACAGACGATCGCATCGCCAGGCGACGTCGCTCGCCCGCCATGTGCGGACCACTTAAGAATCAAGTCCTTTGAACGTCAACACATAAACTAATAAACAACAACAAAAGGCATCACAATTAGACACCTCACACTCCTGTCATCAATTGACACAAGACCCAGTGACCTTTGACAATAATCAATGTTCTTTTTTTGTATCCATCAAACACCCCATAGTGGCTAAGTGTGAGTGAGTGAGTTAGTGGCGTTGCCAGTCATAGAGGTGCTTTGCATCTCTAAGAATTACAAACACATCTCTGGTAAGCACTAGATTTAAATTACTCTTAGGGGCAAATTCACAAAGAATGGATTGCGCCCGCTAATAGCACCCTTAACTGTGTGTGTTTTGCGCCCGCTATTTGCTCCGTCTTTGCGACCTATTCACTAAAGATATTGCACGGATAATATACTAGCGCAAACATGCCCATACGTGTGCAATTTGATCCTGATATATGTCAGCGCTGTTGGCTCCTGATATGGCAAAATAGTATAAATACTGCCCATACAACATACTGCATATGCAATGCAATATGCAACAGGTGCGAAAGTTACCATATAACTCAGTGTAGTGAATGAATGAATGACTTTTATTTATATAGCACCCTTCACAGCACGAATGCACAGGGTGCTTTACACTACAGCTTAATATAAAAAACACAACAAGACAACATCAGAAATAAATGACAACAACAACAACAGACAGCAGTTAAAAAACAGTGAAACCAGATAAAAAAAGTAGAATAAAAGAATTTGGATAAAATCATGAGTCACTAATTAAAACAAAACTATAGGAACAGTGAGGACAAAAGTGCCTATGTATGACCAAAGGCCTGTCTGAACAAATGTGTTTTTAGTTGTTTTTTAAAAGAGTTTTCAGAGGGGGCAGTTCGCAGGTCCAGGGGGAGAGCGTTCCAGAGCCTTGGTGCTGTCACCTCGAAGGCTCGATCACCCCTTGTTTTCAGCCTGGACCTGGGGACCACCAGGAGGTGCTGATCGGCAGATCTGAGTGAGCGGGTGTTGGTGTAGGGATGGATGAGTTCAGTGATGTAGATAGGGGCCTGACCGTGGAGTGCTCTGAAAGTGAAAGAGAGGACTTTGTGAATTCTATAGTGTACCGGGAGCCAGTGCAGGGATACCAGAATGGGAGTGATGTGACATGAATTTTTTGACCTTGTGAGTAGCCTGGCTGCAGCATTTTGGACCATTTGTAGTTTGTCTGTGGATGATTTGGTGAGACAGGTGAAAAGTGAGTTGCAGTAGTCAAGCCTACCCGCTAAGCCTAAATTAAGCCTAAATTAAGTTGTATTTCATGTTTAGTTACTGTAACAGAATAGAACCTGCATTATCATATACTCCAGAAATAAACGTTTCATTGACCGTATTTCCAGCGTCTACTCCTCATGGACCTGACGAAACATTATAAATAAAATGTTTATTCTGGAGCATATGAGTGTGCGGTTTCTATTCTCTTTATTGTGATTATTACCTAACCCAACGGATCACCGGAGACACTGGCCACTAATGCGCTTAGTTGACACCAATTCTCTGAAGACGTAGATAGCATCACTTTAACTGCACGTGGCAATTAGCGCTGATCTTTGTGACTTGGAGTGTTTTTGCAATGAGACTCATTTGCATAGAAAGGGGCACATTTTCCGCCCATATTACCTCATTTACATACCCGCAAATAGCACCGACGCACAGAGACGCAATGCTGATGGCAACGCAGTTAGCACGGTATTTCACCCTTTGCGCTTTGCGAATAGCTAGCAAGGTGTGTTTCAGAGCTATTTGCACATCAGGCATAGCGTCAGAAAAAGCAGCGCAATCCCTTTGTGAATATGCCCCTTAGGGTTCCTTGTAGGGATGCCCCTACTCGCCGATTGCGAAAACCGATCGATGCGCGCGAAAAACATAAAAACATAACAGAAACACAACTCTCAGCGGAGTTGGAATGAGAGCATGAGAACGAGTGTGTGAGAGAGAGAGTGTGTGTGTGTGCGAGCGTGAGAGAGCGTGTGTGTGTGTGAGTGAGCATGAGAGTAAGTTACTTACTAAGTGTAGTAGACTCGAGACGACGGAGCCCCGCTACACCATAAATATATATATTTTTGTATCCACTTTTTCTCCTCCATTTTTCTATTTTTCTCCCATCCCAATTTAGCCGTGCCAATTCTCCCCTCCCCTGTCTTGAACGTTGCTCGCATGTGCCCCCCACTGGCCGGTTGTAGGGAGTATAGAAGCCCATCACATGTCCCCTCCGATACATGTGGAGGCAGCCAGTCACATCTTTTCACCTGCCAGCGCGGACTCTCATTTGGCGAGGAGTAACGTGTAGGAGGCTCACACTGCCCCCGCCATTTTCCTGTCTCTGCTGTGCAGGCGCCCCAACCGACCTGTAGGAGTCGCTGTTTACAACGTCCAGATTACCACCCATCAACTTCCCACCCGCTAACTCTGCCAATTTAGTTAGTATGACGGCCAGCCCAAGCCGGAGGCAACGCCAACAGCCGGATTCGATACCGGTGTCTCTTGCATTGGTGAGTCCTGAGTGGAAGCATCATTAGCATCAGTAGTTATCGGTACGATCGGCCTCTAAAGTCCTGAGTGGAGGCATCATTAGCATCAGTAGTTATCGGTACGATCGGCCTCTAAAGTCCTGAGTGGAGGCATCATTAGCATCAGTAGTTATCGGTACGATCGGCCTCTAAAGTCCTGAGTGGAGGCATCATTAGCATCAGTAGTTATCGGTACGATCGGCCTCTAAAGTCCTGAGTGGAGACATCATTAGCATCAGTAGTTATCGGTACGATCGGCCTCTAAAGTCCTGAGTGGAAGCATCATTAGCATCAGTAGTTATCGGTACGATCGGCCTCTAAAGTCCTGAGTGGAAGCATCATTAGCATCAGTAGTTATCGGTACGATCGGCCTCTAAAGTCCTGAGTGGAAGCATCATTAGCATCAGTAGTTATCGGTACGATCGGCCTCTAAAAACCCAGAACCCTCCCAGGTTTGAGATGTTTACATGAGCACAGAGTAGGCTTTGGTTTAGCCTAATCGTTGAGTGTAAGACCTGCTAACCCTGGGAGATAACTCGTCTCACTTCAAGTCAAATCAACCAAGGTGACTCCTGGTAGGAAACGTCCTCCAGATAGCCATGTGTTTTTCCTGCTCCAAGCGTCGTTCTACCTCACCTTCCCGCCACATCTGATTCAGGGGCCTCTTTATATAACAACGCTATCGCCGTGAGTCATGACGAGAGCCAGCTCAGATGGTCAAAAGGAGACCCAACCGGCAGCAAAAGAAGTGTCACTAGTAATCCCTTGCCCCCCCCCCCCCCCCCCCCCGAGACCTGAGGTGTCTCCTTTCGTCACGCTGTGGGCTGCGTTGATGAGTGTGGAAGGGCAGCACACCGGAGCCCAGGCACGCCGGTAGCAGCTCGCTAACATAGCATTAGCTTCCCAGTCATCTCCACGGACCTGCGCTGTCTCAAGCGCTCCCTTCTGCTCGGCTACACCCACCTTCTGTACAGCTCCACGCCGCCCGTTAGCTGCAGACCGCTCCTCCTCTCTCTCTCTCTCTCTCTCTCTCTCTCTCTCTCTCTCTCTCTCTCTCTCTCTCTCTCTCTCTACACCAACTGTTTCTCCAGGCCAGCGGCTAAGAAGGCCTCAGCAGGGGCCCGTGTTAGTGCCGCCTCCCCCACTCCTGTTACTGTCACAGGGCAAGCCTCCGACACACGGGTCCTTGACTCCTCGAAGAGAGGAGAGGAACCT
>NC_140179.1:14743948-14777900 GCF_963971535.1 Notolepis coatsorum | reverse complement strand
CCAGGCTCTTGGCCCGTTCCTGTCCATCCCTCTCCAATGTGGACGTCCCACTGCCAAGCCTTCCCCCCTGTTGTTCCACAGACTTCTGATTACTGTGTGTTGTGTGGATATGAACAAACATGAGGAGAGATTCCATCCCGCACCGACCGAGCCTTGGAGACACACGCTACGTCCAGGAAATTCTGGCATCTCTCTCTCTCTCTCTCTCTCTCTCTCTCTCTCTCTCTCTCTCTCTCTCTCTCTCTCTCTCTCTCTCTCTCTCTCTCTCTCTCTCTCTCTTTCTCTCTCTCTCTCTCGCTCTCGCTCTCTCAAAATTGCCCCATCCAAGATGTCTGCCGGCTAGAGTTTAATCAAGATGGAACTGAAAAAGAGCTTGCAGACACCCCTCACTTAAAAACGTCCGCCTTTTTGGTCACTGCAACAAACAGACCCTTTTTTATTCATGGTAGCCATCTATCATCAGGCCCGAGGTCTGAACAGGAGATAACAGGAAGTCCAGGTGCTTTTACAATTGACAACACTTTTCCTATTTTCCTTTCATGTGCCCAGATTCCTGGAAGCAGCGTTGCATCAACAGCGATTGCGTAAATAGAGAGGTGGGAGGGGGGGGGGGGGGGGGGAATGTACGTCGACTAGGAAAATCTCTCACACTCTTTTTCCAGGTGGCGCAATGAACGCTCGCTAATGCTATCAACGTATTAGTTATACAAACATGATCCCTTTTTAGATGATCGTGTTTACCCTTATTACTCCCTCTGATTGGCCGCTCCAAAAAGACAGAGGGGAGCGCATGAGAGAGAAGAGAGAGGAGAGGGAAGAGAGAGGAGAGGGAAGAGAGAGGAGAGGGGAGCGTGTGTTGGTGTAACACCAGGCAGGAACCAGCAGAGAGGAAGGGGAGCGTGTGTTGGTGTAACACCAGGCAGGAACCAGAAAAGAGAGGAAAGGGGAGCGTGTGTTGGTGTAACACCAGGCAGGAACCAACAGAGATGGAAGGGGAGCGTGTGTTGGTGTAACACCAGGCAGGAACCAACAGAGAGGGAAGGGGAGCGTGTGTTGGTGTAACACCAGGCAGGAACCAGCAGAGAGGGAAGAGAGAGGAAAGGGGAGCGTGTGTTGGTGTAACACCAGGCAGGAACCAGAAAAGAGAGGAAAGGGGAGCGTGTGTTGGTGTAACACCAGGCAGGAACCAACAGAGAGGGAAGGGGAGCGTGTGTTGGTGTAACACCAGGCAGGAACCAGCAGAGAGGGAAGGGGAGTGTGGTATAATATGTCCTCATGTAAATACACCCCCCCCCCTCTCTGTGGAATAAGACATTCCTCTCCCCAAACCTGTACCCCCCCCCCCCAATTGACCTATCAAATGGGACCACACACCCCCCTTGTTGAACTATAAAGGGCTCCTCCCGACCACAATCGAGGTCTTCTTACCTGGGTCATTTCAGCTGATCACCTGGGGGAAGCCCTCAGCCATTCTCTCTATGTAATTCTATCTGTTTGGTTAATAAACCCTTGTTATTATCCAAGCCTCGGTTGACTGAGAACATTCTTCATCAGGATATCTACAAATATCCCACAATTGGCGTCTACGAACTTGTGACGGACCTTCTTGCGTCCTACCGGCGTGCTGTATTGTTTCAGCTATACAGAGAAAAGTGAGTATAATAGGATGGTCGACCAAAAATGTATGGCAAGGAATTAAAACCTTCCCGCTTTTCTCTGTGCCAGGTGAATATTACAGAATGTTGTCAAATATTGAGATCATGGCTGAGTAAGAATAATGTGCATTAATATATCTGATCTGTATTGAGAATCGTACCGGGGAAACGCGTGTACCTGGGTCCTTATCTGGACAGATGTTCTGAGAGGATGGGTTGTTAGTGCTATTCCCGGATTTGAGCTGTTGCCAAACCGAAAGTTAGGGCACAAAATAAGGTTGTTGAATTGCTAACCCAAGTCTAGCTGATGCAGACTAAAATATAGGCAACAAGGCAAGAAACGTGGGCTTATTATGATGTGATATCCTTGGAAAACGCTACTCTATTGGAACCTATTAATTACCAGAGTAGCGTCATAATATTCATTGTTTCAACCTCAAACTAAGCCCACAATCTCTTCCATTCCTGAAAACGATGTATTTGGATTGAATTCCAATTGATTATACAGATAGCGGGAAGATGACCGGCGATGCCTCGGCAGTACGTGAATGTACATTTAACGGGACATTAGTCGCGGGTCGAAGGGACCGAGAGTATGATTAAAAGGTATATATAATCTAATATATCGCTGGTAAATTTCGAAGTCAGGTTCGGTCGTTATGACTTTAATAACGATGTGTAGTTATATCAAGGGATAAATGCCTTGTCGCAGCAGATGCTGGTCGACTAAACGTACAGCGATCCAATACAGTCAGATATTCACACACGTTAACTTATATGTATTAATGTTTGTTTGTCTGTTTAAAGTCTCGTTTGTATGCGCACAATATGCCGACTGATATCGCGCCGAGCATTGAGAGACTAGTACCGTTATACAGAGAATAACATTGAGGTGCAACTCACGGGGCAAACTAGGATAGTAATTTCCGGAATCAACAAAACCGGCCCACGGGAACGACCATTTGGGGAAGTATAGTTTTATCGTTTCAGTTTGTTTACGTTTCACATATGCACAGGCGCGTTCATTCGGTAACAAAACGCTGGTTTAGGAATTCCAGGCTATTGAGAGCTCGTGGGAAAAATACTGTATGAATTGCAAAGCGTTATTTCCGAGGCGAATGAGAATGCACAAACGTCGCTTGGAGCGATGACGTCACGCTATGCGCGCCGTGAAGTTATGATTTTATATGAAACTATCCATACATAGGCGAACGTAAAATTTAATGTGCCCAAGGCCGAGGGTGCGTGAAATCCACGTGTAGTATATGTTTTATTTGTATATGTATGTGCGCGCTGCTATTGGGAAATGTTGAGTTGCGGTGGCGAGATGCAGAAGAGTGTTTCCAGGGTTGCATTATCCAAGACCACCGGAGAAACGAGCCGAACATTGCATTGACGACACGTAACGTGCTACAGCCTCTGGAACCACTATTCGATTATAATATACGACGTCAACACAACAGCTTTCCCCGGTGAGTATGAAAATCATAAATATAGATGCTTTGATTGATTGATTGAAAACTTTATTAACAGATTGCAGAATGGGTACAATACAGTACAGCTCAATACACACAATTGTTAAGGGGATGCAGACCAGAGAGAGACTTTCGTCTTGTTTACATCAGGGTCCCCCATTTTCAATTCATCAGGACATATTATGACATACATGACATACAGATAGTCAGTCTATACATTTATGACATACCAGATTTGCAAATTCAGTACTGTTTGTGATACAAAAGGAGTCAAGAAAAGGGAGTAACTGTACATACACAACTATCATCTCAGTTACAGTAAATTACAACTATCTCAGATCACTTGAGTGTTTATGTTGCTTTAATTTACACATTATAAGTCACATAAAGCTAATTACAATGTCTGTTTCAGAATTATAATACATCTGTGGGCGTACCGGTCATACTGACCAATACGGGGAGCTAAACAAACACTCCCGGTTTCCGGTATATGGCAGTACAGGAATTGTAGTCCACATAAACAGCGTTAGATTAGACTTTATACGCTTTTAATGTTGAAAACTTGGGCACAAACAACATAGATTATGTTTAAAAGTAAGATGTTTAGGTTATATTCACTTGAGTTAATGTGTTTATCTAAAGAACCAATGAAAGATAACTAGCCCTTTCCATTGTAAGACATTTTTAAACATGATTCAAAATGTGTGGTTCCACATTCATATGATGCTTGTGTACATATGCGATATGATTGATAAATTACAACACTATCATTACATCCTAGGATGGGATGGATGAGAAATAGCTGATGTTTTGTTAAGCTCACAGACAATCAACAAAGAACCCACTCAAATGGTCTTAGGAGTGGAAAATTAACATGTGTTTTTATTTTCAGTCAGGCTCTGAGGCGAGATGCAGAGACCTACACCCAAAATTGTATCACAAAAGACTGAAACTCCAACAATTTGCATGTCAACCAAAGATGGTGTGGAGCTGAGAGACAATCGATTGACCATTTAAAACAAATCTGCATCCAAACACCCACATGTAAATTGTGTTTACAAGAAGCAAACAGACAATCAAGAGACAGAAAGGGACTGAGTTAATCTACATTAGAACAAAGCAGTTTGGAGCTAAAGGGAAACCAATTGTGAGACAATAGCAGACACTATTTAGGATGGGCACTTGAAACCCACAGGTATGCCTACACTCTGACCACAGGCTTGGTGGACTCACATGACAATGGATGGAACCACTTAGTTAACATGAATCAGACAATAGTGATGAATTTGCAGTCATGAAAATCTACCTAATTCCCATACTAACAATAACTAACCAGTCGTTTTCATCATCTCTTTTCAGGAGGCACACGAATTAGAGATGAATTCTGAATAAAACCAGACAAAGTAGAAGTGCCCGAGATGAAAGATTAATGATGAAAACAACTTTACTTACAATCTCCTCCTTCTATTCTCTGTTTATAACCAATAACATGCATGATTCCTTAGACTATTCTTTTAACAACTAATATATTTCCATGACTGCAAAAGCGACTCACAGGGTCTGTATGACAGGACATCAAAAAGGGCACAACTCTATCAGCTGAGTAACAATGGTCATCAGAGTGTTGAGTGCTACAGTGTAGGTTAGTTTATTAGGACAAATGCATCACAGTAAGGTTAGCTAGGGTTAAAATTATTTGTATCAGTTGAAAGCAGGATAATCATTTACACAATGATTATCAAAATGCACAAGGTATATTAGAGGTAATTAAATTAATACTACTTAAGAGTAGACGAGAAAATGAATGATTGTTTTTCATGCAAAATTAACTGGCTACCTAGATTTTATGTTTTTTCCCCATGCTAAATTATGACGAGCCACACTGAGACGTGAATAACGCCAGAGAAGGCGTGGCGAGGTAAGTATCCTGAGATACACCCAACGCATCCTGAGGTAAGATCAAATTAAATTTGACATCACAGATTATAAAGATACAAAATAAATGTTTCTGATTCCATGCAAAGATCGGATCCAAACGATATCAAATGCACGATGGTATTACACAATGAAATGAATTAACCCTAAATGATTTTCCTCTGTAGCAGAAAGGCGTTGAATCATTTATGTGAGGAGTTTTCTAAGGCAGTTTTTATCATCCTCAGATCACAAATTGGTGAGAGGACAGGACGAGTGAGACGACACATGACCTGAACCACGAACGACAGCATAGAATCACCAGGGACGCCGCCAAGGAGCTGCGGACACAACCAGAGACGACGACAACAACCGTGGGAGAACCACCAGCCCACACAACACAGACGTCCCCAAAGGAAGGGGAGCAGAGACAGAAAGGACGACATGCAGCCCCACCCCGGCACTGCAGACCATGGCAGACCAAACCCATCACCTGCAGATGGGAACCAAAGCCCCGACCATCAAGATGGATTCCCATGACAAGATTGTCATCCGTGTGAGAGAGAGCGTCCTACAGACAGGCCACTACACCAGCAAACCCTCGCCCCTCTGGTACCGCGATGACGGGGAGCGGGGGACCAACCACCACACAGCACGTTCAAGACCACCCTACCGCCATGCCTCAAGGCCTGATAAAGGTCAAGCGTGAGCACAGTGGCAGACATGTGATGGTGGTGGAGAACAACATAGGCTCCAGGAAAAGAGTCTGCAAGGCCACTATAGTTGACTGTTACCGGTGACCCTTGACAAGGTACACAGGGAGTGGACGGCGACCTCCTGTAGGCCCCCTCTGAATGATGGACCAGTGAATGTTCCCGACTGCATCGTCAACAAGAGACACATCATCAGAGACCTGTGAACCAAGAGACTTCTGAACACACAGTGTCCACATTGTTATGTATTTATTTAATTTTTATGTGTTACTGTTTGGCCCTGCCACACGACCGACAGAGAACACCTTGTCAACAATGACGCAACATCATTCAGATTAATACCTTCACAAGCAGGAAACTTTTCACACAATTGTATGTATCTGCAAAACGATGAACTAGGGATGTGATGAAAAGAAATCAATGAGAAAGCATTAACAATGGTTAGTAATAATGAGCTCAAATGTATTGCTGAAGGAAGAAGTGGTCACATGATCACATTACATCACATTTGAATTACTTAGGTTACAAAATTGCCTGATTCTAAGTAAAGATCAATCTTTCAATCACAGATGAAAGTGACACTCAAACTCAGGTTAAATACAACTGGATCCTAAGTAATTTCATCAAGAATCATTATAAAATGTGCATATATATATATATTTTTGAACAGTTTCCCATAATCAATCATGTTAGTTTTATTAACCACCAGGTTAACGGTTGTTAAAATGTTTTTGTACACATTAGCCTTATGTGTAAATCCTATTCCTAATAATTATGCACACAATTTTGTTTTTTCACCCTGTGCACTCTGACCACACAGAGACAGTGCATGTATTTAATTGGTTTATTACGATGCCTGTATGTACAACCATCACATTAGCTCCCCTGAGTCACGACATGAACGACTGAAGGTATGCCAAGATATATGCACAGCTATAGCTTATGTTAATTGTGGTTTGATATCAGAGTTGAGGACCACTCATTGACATAGGTATTTTGAGCAATTAATAAAAGAAAAGGGTGATATCTATTCCCACATCTCTGATATCAAAATAACACAGACCGCAGTCCAGTCGATCATGTCATGAATCATAGATGTAAATAATTCTATTTTAAACTGTTATGCCAACCAACATCACATCGGCCAAAATTTTCATTATTTTAATTGTTTTCTATTTTCACTTTTACCTGTTCCAAACAATCCTGGTATATTATACATTAATCTCACCCACATTATAAGAAAGAAAAGTGAGTATTGTGGTATAATATGTCCTCATGTAAATACACCCCCCCCCCTCTCTGTGGAATAAGACATTCCTCTCCCCAAACCTGTACCCCCCCCCCCAATTGACCTATCAAATGGGACCACACACCCCCCTTGTTGAACTATAAAGGGCTCCTCCCGACCACAATCGAGGTCTTCTTACCTGGGTCATTTCAGCTGATCACCTGGGGGAAGCCCTCAGCCATTCTCTCTATGTAATTCTATCTGTTTGGTTAATAAACCCTTGTTATTATCCAAGCCTCGGTTGACTGAGAACATTCTTCATCAGGATATCTACAAATATCCCACAGGAGCGTGTGTTGGTGTGACACCAGGCAGAAACCAGCAGAGAGGGAAGGGGAGCATGTGTTGGTGTGACACCAGGCAGGAACCAGCAGAGAGGGAAGAGAGGGAGCGTGTGTTGGTGTGACACCAGGCAGGAACCAGCAGAGAGGAAGGGGAGCGTGTGTTGGTGTGACACCAGGCAGAAACCAGCAGAGAGGGAAGGGGAGCGTGTGTTGGTGTGACACCAGGCAGAAACCAGCAGAGAGGGAAGGGGAGCGTGTGTTGGTGTGACACCAGGCAGGAACCAGCAGAGAGGGAAGAGAGGGAGCGTGTGTTGGTGTAACACCAGGCAGGAACCAGCAGAGAGGGAAGAGAGGGAGCGTGTGTTGGTGTAACACCAGGCAGAAACCAGCGGCCCTGACGCAACAAAGAGACACAGGGAGATAGATTAGCATGACAGAGAATACTATCCATACGGCGCTTCGGGACATTAATACACAATATGAACTCTGAGCCGTGAACCCTGTGGGAGCCTGGTGCAATATGCATCTCCTCCTCTACGTCCTCCTTCATTCCCTCTCTCTCTCTCTCTCTTCACACCTCTCTATCCTCACACTCCTTTTCATGCTCTCTCTCTCTCTCCAGTCTTTTTCTGTCTAGGTTCTGTGTTTGTGTCTTTTCTCCTCTCCCTCTCGTTCCCACCCTTCTCCCCTTTCTCAGTAGACACCTAAAGGGTCCTTCAGCACCCGGGGGGGGGGGGGGGGGGGGGGGAGACCGTGGCAAGGGCCACCGTGGAGGGGCCGGAGGAGATGGATGATGGGATGGATCTGTGGGGAGATGAAGTCGTGAAGAGGAGAGGGCCTCCCATTGATGGATTAAGGACCAGGTTTGGCTGCACTTGAGGACCATGGTGTTCTGTCTCAGAAGGTGAGGCTGGAGAGGCCGGGTCAAGACATTAGCATTTTGTTTTGTCTTGGGCTCTGCGCTCCCAGAGTCCGTTAACTCTGTTGTATCACTGACAGTGTTTTGTCTCTGGACGCGCGGTCGGTCAAACTCACTCCTGGTCACTGATCCCACTCACTCACTCACTCACTCACTCACTCACTCACTCACTCACTCACTCACTCACTCACTCACTCACTCACTCACTCACTCACTCACTCACTCACTCACTCACTCACTCACTCACTCACTCACTCACTCACTCACTCACGCACGCACTCGCTCACTCACTCACTCACTCACTCACTCACTCACTCACTCACTCACTCACTCACTCATCCACTCATCCACTCACTCACTCACTCACTCACTCACTCACTCACTCACTCACTCACTCACTCACTCACTCACTCACTCACTCACTCACTCACTCACTCACTCACTCATCCACTCATCCACTCATCCACTCACTCACTCACTCACTCACTCACTCACTCACTCACTCACTCACTCACTCACTCACTCGTCCACTCATCCACTCATCCACTCACTCACTCACTCACTGACTCACTCACTCACTCACTCACTCACTCACTCACTCACTCACTCACTCACTCACTCACTCACTCACTCACTCACTCACTCACTCACTCACTCACTCACGCACGCACTCGCTCACTCACTCACTCACTCACTCACTCACTCACTCACTCACTCACTCACTCACTCACTCATCCACTCATCCACTCATCCACTCACTCACTCACTCACTCACTCACTCACTCACTCACTCACGCACGCACTCACTCACTCACTCACTCACTCACTCACTCACTCACTCACTCGTCCACTCATCCACTCATCCACTCACTCACTCACTCACTGACTCACTCACTCACTCACTCACTCACTCACTCACTCACTCACTCACTCACTCACTCACTCACTCACTCACTCACTCACTCACTCACTCACTCATCTCCATGTCTCAGTTTCCACCTATTGGATACAATCCAATATCCAATCACAATATCTATATTTTTACATCTGGCATTAACATATCCAGGTATCCGTATCTACTAGGGGTGTAAAGGTACACGTATCCGTACCGTTTCAGTGTGTACCGTACCGTACCGAACGGCTGTGTAGTGCAGTGGTTCCCAAAGTCGGGGTCGCGACCCAAAGGTGGGCCGCGAGCAGCCACGGGAGGGCCGCGAGATGAGTAAAAAAAAATAAAAATAAAAAAATAAAAATAAATACTTTTTGTCAGGCCACTGAACTTAGAAGCAGGCCAGGACAGTGTTTCTAGTTGTATTCTAAAATTCTATTCTATTGTATTCTAAAATGTGACTATATGGTTTTATATTAACTTAATAAATAAACAAAAACGAAAAATCTACTTATTTCAACGAACATTTCAAACTAAATAACAGATTATGCACATAAAACGCTGAAAACAACCGAAGCAACAATAGTATTTTAATGAGGCTATTATTATTATCATTATTATTTTGCAACAAGTTAGCCCTCTCATAAATAGCACATATAAATGAATAACTAACTTGAACTAACTTAATAGGATTGAAGTGATATTTAGCTTAAAAAATCGGTCGCCTGGCAAAAAAAAAAAAAGAAAGCCTGACGATGTGCATTGGGCCGCGCTCTCTGACGCCTTATTTTCTGGGTCCCGGCCTGAAAAGTTTGGGAACCCCTGGTGTAGTGTACCGAACGAATACTACAATCTAATATAATTATTATTATTTAAAAGAAATGTTACAAGTCGATTATTAATTTCAATATAGAATATTCGTTGACAGCCCTACAAGTACAATTAGTTACTGCACACTACATCACCCCTGAGTGGAACATGGAAAGCCAAACTTTCCCCCACTGTACCGAAAACCGTACCGAACCTTGACTTCAAAACCGAGGTACGAAACGGAACTTAGACCAATCTCGTCACTCTCTTTGTCTGGGAACGCCCAAAACCAAATTCGGTCACGCCCCATTTTGCGCGACATCCAGGCTCTTTTTACTGTCAGCGTTTGGGAATTTCATGTCGACAGGTAGGTGACGTGAAATTATACTTATTTTAGAATATATATATCAAATTTCATGAGTATTCATCTATATTTAGTCATCTAAAGACTATTAGATATGAACGTATGTACCAGTAAAAAGTGGGAATCTCTAGAATGTGTTTTGGGCGAGGTGTTTACAAGTGTGTGCGGGTAGCCTCTCTAATCAACTTGACGTTATACACAACACTTTATCACCTAGTTGTTCACAGGTCAGTACCGGATTAGGAAAACGTGATCTCAACACAGGAGCGTTAAACTATTAATGCGACCTGCATATAGTGACCGAGAATGGTCACCTAATTATCTTAACAAAAGTGCATCATTAGCATTATGTTTGTTGTCTAAAAGGGAACATAATGGTACAATTTAAGATTTTAATGTTATCCGCATATAAAGGACAAATAAAACATCGTTAATTTGTAAGAAACCTCAATGAAAACGGCGCAGGGTAAGTTATATTCGCTATTGTTATGAAAATGTGATAGAATCCTATAAAAATGTGGACGCATTTGGTCACCGTGACGTTACCGTTTTTGGATTTAGATATATATATTTTTTCTCCTCAATTCAGCTTTGGTGCATTTACACCTGGATCTGTACGCGGCCGAGCACGATCCATTTTAAATCCGATCGCCGAGACCCGCGTTCTCGTGAGCATGTGGAGAAGGTGAAGGACTACGGGTGGCTTGGGGACATCTCAGCGGTAATAGTTGGTCTTTGTAGAGCGTCTTAGAGCGAGACATGTCTTCCATGCTGTGTCTCCTCCTTCATCCTCCAGTCCAGGGGAGGAGAACGTGCTGGAAGCTCCTCGAGGTGGTTCAGATCAGGGAGGTCTGTGAGCCACACACACGCACGCACGCACACACACGCACGCGCACACACGCACGCACGCAGCCAATTAAGGGGAAGGGATGATTATGTCTGAGAGTGCTTGCATTCTTTCATTTATTTGCATTTATTTTAAATTTGTTGGACCTTATGGTGTTCTTGTTCTGTTCTTGACTTATTGTGATGTTTCTTCTTGACTTGTTTAAAGAAGACTTGTACGGCCCATGGGGACATTAACGTGTGTCGTCGGGCCTTATAAATAAATTTGATTTGATTTAAATTTGATTTGATTAGGTGGCCTTGATGTCACAGACAGTGGCGGCTCGTGGATTTTTCTCTTGGGGGGTCGATCATACCAAAAATGTACATGTACCAAGGCACAATGCCACACTGCACACAAACACGCGCGTGCGCACGCATCGCGAAACCACACACTACTGTGTGCGTCAGAGAGCGTCGGTGAAACCAAAAGCATACGGATATTTAAGTAGGTACAGTTACAGTACAACTATCACCATTGCCATCAGCGAGAGAGAGCGAGAGAGAGAGAGAGAGAGAGAGAGCGAGAGAGAGAGAGAGAGAGAGAGAGAGAGAGAGAGAGAGAGAGAGAGAGAGAGAGAGAGAGAGAGAGAGAGAGAGAGAGAGAGAGAGAGAGCGAGAGAGCGAGAGAGCGAGAGAGCGAGAGAGAGAGAGAGAGAGAGAGAGAGAGAGCGAGAGAGAGAGAGAGAGAGAGAGAGAGAGAGACCGAATTAACTCACTGTTTACGTGGTCCACTGTTGTCCCCAGACTGTTGATGTATATCCAGTTATCCACTCTGTCCAGACTGCATCCAGATTAGCTTGTTAGCACAACACAACAGTACTGTGATGAATTCAATGAATGAGTGTCTTTGCCCATTTCCGCGTCGAACAGCCTGAAAACTACCTGGCGTTCTATCACCATGCTCTAAGACAAACTCTAACCTTAACCAACTTTGAAAGAGTGCCTAAGCTTAACCGTCGAAAGAAGACAAACTCTAACGTTACCTAAGTTCGCCTGTGCATCCGACCAAGAACTACCTGGCGCATTCTATCACCCTGCTCTCTAAGCCAACCCGAGAAATGCGGCTACGGAAAAAGTACTGGCATCGCGTCGGCCAATCAAAGAGCGTCTCCGCGAAATGCGGCTACGGAAAAAAAAACTGACGTCGGCCAATCAGAGAGCGTCTCCGCGAAATGCGGCTACGGAAATTCTAGGCGCTGCTAAGGCTGCTTGCCTAGACCGCTTCAAATCGCGCCCGGCTTCCAACATAATACATCATATTTCAACGCACAGCGCGTTACGCACTGATTGGCTGCGACGGATACAGCGATGACGCACTCTCAGAGCGCTATTGCGTCTAGCCCGGGCCGAGAAATACGGCTAGGAGAAATGCGGCTATGCGACATGAGTCACTTCCTGTTCAGGAAAACGATTATTTTTTATTTGATATATTAACGTTATATTGTGCATTGGAAACACAAACATACTTAAAATGAGTAAATATTATTCATTTTAAACATGTTTATATTATTTATAGGGCTATAAAACAAAAAACAAAAAAAAATATTTTCTTTTTCTTCTCTCTTTAACAGGGGGGTCGGCGCCCGAGCGCCCCCAGTGGCCAGCCGCCACTGGTCAGAGACCTGATTGGGAATTTGGTCAGGAACGTTGGGGAACCCCCAACTCTTTACAATAGGCGTCCTGGGTTCTTTAACGACCGCGATTCAGTCAGGACCTCGGTTTAGCGTCTCATCCAAAGGACGGCACTCGCAGCTATACGGTGTCCCTATATCACTGTAACAGGGGCATTGTTACTGACTAGTCCAGAGGACAGAGTGCCCCCTGCTGGACAACAATACCACTTTCCGAACCGGTGATCTTCCGATCATGAGTCCAGAGCTCTACTCATGTAGCCACGCTGCCGGACAATATCCCTGTATATCCCTGTATTCTGTGCAATTAACCCTTTCACTACCATACTACAGAAGGTTAACCCTTTCACTACCACACTACAGACGGTTGTAGTGTGGTAGTGAAAGGGTTAACCTTCTGTATTGTCGCAGTGAAAGGGTTCATGTGTTTCCATTTTGGCTGTAAAACAAAAGCAGAGCCAAGCTGTAACTTCACCATTACCCAGAATGCCCCCCTCCTGTAGCTTCACCATTACCCAGAATGCCCCCCTCCTGTAGCTTCATCATTACCCAGAATGCCCCCCTCCTGTAACTTCACCATTACGCAGAATTCCCCCCTCCTGTAGCTTCACCATTACCCAGAATGCCCCCCTCCTGTAACTTCACCATTACCCAGAATGCCCCCCTTACCCAGAATGCCCCCCTCCTGTAACTTCACCATTACCCAGAATGCCCCCCTTACCCAGAATGCCCCCTTCCTGTAACTTCATCATTACCCAGAATGCCCCCCTCCTGTAGCTTCACCATTACCCAGAATGCCCTCCTCCTGTAACTTCACCATTACCCAAAATCCCCCCCTCCTCCTGTACCTTCACCATTACCCAGAATGCCCCCCTCCTCCTACCCATAGATATATATAGAACATATATCTATGCTCCTACCTTCACCATTACCCAGAATGCCCCCCTCCTCCTGTAACTTCACCATTACCCAGAATGCCCCCCTCCCTCCTGTAACTCCACACACTGTCACTCAACAGCAAAAAGGTCTTCAGTAAAAGTTGCATGCCTCCCACGACAACAGAAAGACACCATCGGGGCGCGCGGGGGACTAAAGCGCTGAAAGAGCGCCCCTCCCTCCCCTCTTTTTGATAATGATATCAGTAATAGAGTCCTTTTGTTCAATAATGAGAGCGGCTATTTCTGATAGGGAATAATAGTTGCGCGCAGCCATTACAGTTTCATCTGTTGGGACCGAACGGATGATTGAATGAATAACAAACGCTCCATGTAATATTCAACATTAGAATAAAACACACACATACATCTATAATTGTGGGGTTTCTGTATTTAAGTGGCCGGGGGGACTGGGGCCGTGCGGCTCTGAAAGACAAACCCGGGGTCCTCGGAGTTATTGTTGTATGGCGGGATGACAATGAAGTCCATTCTCGGTGTTAATCATATGCTTTGGTCCGGCGATATAAAGTCCTATCTAGATTCTCTTCAACCTTTGGGGTGGCGGAGGGTGTTGTGTGGGTGATTGTGTGCGGCGGAGTAATAATTTAGCTAATGACACAGAGTTCTCTGTCTGTTTTAAGGTGAATGTGTTTACTAGGCTGCGTGGCGGGCTGCTGTTTATAATGACATGCAATTAATTGGAGTCCGAAAGGTCGGAATCAGAAGTCGCTCGGATAATTATACGGCTCTAAATTGTAAAAACCAGAGGGAGGTGATCGAGAGAGAGAACGCGGCTTTTTCAGGAAACGTGAGAAATTCTAAGAAAATCAAAAAGAGTAATGAATAAAAACAGCGACAGATACAACTCAACGTTACAATAATATTGAGATTAATGTAATGTAGTCGTCACTGAAACCATAGTAAAGAGAGTTGACCAATTTACAGTATGTTGTGTAGCCTATATAAAAATACACACTAAAGAAGGGATAGTTGGAGGACAATGAGACCCGTTTTGCGTGTCGCTTTGTGGCGTCTCGAAAACACCAACCGTCCGCCGACTTCCAACGAACCCAACCGCACGTCTGCCCAAGAGCTGACTGACAATTGAACAAAGATAATATTTTTTTTTAAAGAACAGTCTTATCTCAAAACATTCTGCCCGATGCTTGAGATTGAGAATTGTTCTCCAGTTTGTCGAGCGGATGATAATAGGTGAAAACAAAGAAGTGTGGGGTAAAAATGCTTCAGCTGAGCGTGATTACAGCTGTGGCCGTCATTAGCCTGCCTCTTTACTGTAATTGATGGAGGGGATTCTCATAGCAGACCTCAATAGACTGGGCAGGGTCTGCTAGTTTGTTTGGACTCATCTGCATTCGGCGTGCGTGTGTGTGTGCATGTGTGTGTGTGTGCGTGCGTGTGTGTGCGTGTGCGTGTTTTTGGTCTGTGCATGAAAGTGCAGTGCGTGTGTGTGCGTGTGCGTGTTTTTGGTCTGTGTGCATGAAAGTGCAGTGTGTGTGTGTGTGTGCGTGCGTGTGTGTGCGTGTGCGTGTTTTTGGTCTGTGCATGAAAGTGCAGTGCGTGTGTGTGCGTGTGCGTGTTTTTGGTCTGTGTGCATGAAAGTGCAGTGTGTGTGTGTGTGTGTGTGTGTGTGTGTGTGTGCGTGTGCGTGTTTTTGGTCTGTGTGCATGAAAGTGCAGTGTGTGTGTGTGTGTGTGTGTGTGTGTGTGACGTACACGAGTGTTTGATAATTACGCTTCACACTCTTCAGACACTCACAGAAAAGAGAAAAACAAAGCATGATAATCATTGTGTGTGTGTACATCATGTATGTCTGTGTGTGTGCGTGCGTGCTTGCACACATTTTCTGTTTGTTTGTGTGCGTGTGTGCGTATATGCGCGGCGTGTGCATATGGATACGCATGCATGATCATGTGTGAGTGTGTGTGTGTGTGTGTGTGTGTGTGTGTGTGTGTGTGTGTGTGCAACTGTTGTGCACAAGCGAGTCCCATAAGTGTGTGTGTGTGTGTGTGTGTGTGCGTGCGAGACACTGTTTGCATTCGCTCAAGGATCCCGACCCTTCTGAAATGACACGTTTTCACTCCCCCCCCCCCCCCCCCCCCCTCCTTTCCCCACACATTAGGTGCTTACAAAAGACAGAGCACTAATGCATCATCTAATTGGGCGAGGCTTCTGCCTCTGCCTCTCCCTCCATCACTCTATTAGCTCAGTAATTACCCATATGCCTCGGCGAGGCGGGCGTCCAGATAATGGCCGCCTCAAGGGCCCTCGAGCGAGGAGGCAGAGTAGGGGGCCGCAGTCTGTCTCCGCCGCGGGAACGCAGCGAGCTCTCTAACTACCTCACCGGTGGGGGGGGGGGGGGGGGGGGTCTCGATGGGGAAGGAGTTTGGCAACTTCACCCCTCCCCCCCCCCCCTCCTCCTCCCTCCTCCTCACCAATTTTTTTGTACGAGTTGTTACTCTGAGGGAATGGAAATTTGATCTAATATTATGTGTGTGTGTGTGCGTGTGTGTGTGTGTGTGTGTGTGTGTGTGTGTGTGTGTGTGTGCGTGTGTGTGTGTGTGTGTGTGTGTCTCTGTTTCCTCTAAAAACATACTTGTTACCTCTTGTGTTCCATTTGCTGATGTGTTCCTTGGGTCTTCTGCCTGGCTTTTGCATACGCTTTATTTGCATTTTCTCTCTCTCTCTCTCTCTCTCTCTCTCTCTCTCTCTCTCTCTCTCTCTCTCTCTCTCTCTCTCCTTCATATCTAAATCTCCCCCCGCTCTTTCTCCCTGTGTCATCCATTCAGTACTGGAGCGTATAATTCTCCAATCTTCAATCTTCAGCCTCTTAATTGAAATCACATAATCTTTCCAGAATAGGATTGCCCGCCTGCCCTCACCCCGGACACAGTTCCAACAAAGGCCTTCTTAAATAATTCCCTCGCTCATCACAGCATATAATATGGCTTACAAAGTGCTCTCTCTCTTTCTCTTTCTCTTTCTCTACCCACCTCCCTCCCGTTCTCCCTCTCTCCCTCTCATCCTCCCTCAATATGGGATATGGTCCCATCTCTCTATCCTTTCCTCCCTCTCTACCTTCCTCACTCCTCACTTCCTCCCTTCCTCCCTCCCACCCACCCATCCATCCACCCACCCAAGGCAGATTCTCTGACATTCCGGCTATATTATCTGTTTTAACATCAGATAAATATATAAATAAAAGTGTCCAGCAGTAATGCTAATATACGCCCTAAGAGGCTCCAGATCCGTGGACTTAATCCGGGTTTTGGGAGATTTTGGGAGGGACTCCTCTCGGCCTCTGTGAGATTTGAGAGATCACCGGCTGATTTATCTCTGCAGCATTGTGTTAATCTGTTGGCATGCAGATTGGGACGGACTAAGGTTCAAGTAGGGGGGGATTAGAGGAGATCGGAGCAAATCTGATGCAGGCAGGGCATCTCTCAAAAAGACTTGCGTGTTTGAGCCCCAGGTTTTTTCCAACGTGGCCAAAAGGGACCTCTCCAAAGCATCGCCTGACACAGAACTACACACACACACGCGCATGCACGCACGCACGCACGCACGCACGCACGCACGCACGCACACACGCACGCACGCACACACACACACACACACACACACATGCACCAAACAACACAACAAACACACACGCACGCACACACAATCGCCTTCACTCCACCCTCTCCAGTAGCCGATAATTCCCCTCTTAAAATATCCCCTCAGACCGACCACAGCGAGAGCGGGACCCAAAACGCGCCAGAAGCCACTAGTGGACCCACTCGACAAATCCCCAAACCTTTTAGGGCTGCTTGATGACTGCCTCCATCTGGAGAGAGGATATCCAACCGTCCATTACTTAAGAGACTAATGTCTAGTTTTGACCAAAACAGTCTTTATTTACACACACACACAATATCATCTGAATACACGAAAACTCCACTTTTTCCCAATGCCTCATTATGGGAAAGCACAAACGCAGAACCAGCGAAAAAGGGTTTGTAACTTTGTTAATTTCTCGTCTGTGCCGGTGCGATATAAACCCGGCATTTTGTGTTGGACTCTCCGTGATTATCTCGAGAGAGAGTGACGAATCACTTCAGGTAAATGAGTGATTGGACTGGAGGGCTGCTGAAGGGGCGCTCAGTAGTCCTCGTGCCGCGCGCGTTTGATAAATGGAGCTGCGGAGTTGGGAGGATGAGGAGGATGAGGAGGCTGGAGGTGTCAGGGAACTCTCGGGAGGGATGGAACAACCAATCACGTTCTCTGAAGATCCTTGACCCCCGGACCGGGAGATCCGACGGGAGGGCCCCGGGATTTGATTTCAACCAATCACTCGGCTTTTTAAATGAGAGCTAATTGAACAATTCTAATCTCTCGACACGTTTTTATTTGGTTTAAGTTCTCAGTGACAGAAATAACAGTGTTGGAGAATGCACTTGTCTTTATGGAAATGAATAATAATTAAAAAAAAAAAACGACAATGTGTGAATCGTTGTTGAATATCTATGACTAAACTAAAAAAAAAAAAAAGGAAAGGAAGGGCAGCCATCTTGCCAGGTATCTGTTCAAGAGAGCAATGTGAAAAATGAGAAATGAGATCTGAACCTACTGGCTGGTGTAACGTTCTGGATCCTAGCCTCCTTAGGATAGTATCCTACTGTCTACCTGGGTTACTTCCTGTTGTTTTGGGTTCACCTTGTATGTCACCACTGATTTGCTGTCTACACTAATTGTCTGTCACACCTGGGCGCTGTCATTGGATGTCAAGTTTCTTTAATCAGTCAGACTGCTGTCACTTATTGACAGCGTGGAATGTTTGGTATGTGCCTATTTAATGTTTGCTCTATCTCTGTCATTTGCTAGAGCGATCACCTAACACTACGGACAAGATTGCTGGAACAAAGCGCTGACCTAAGCTCTCTCTCTCTCTCTCTGTACTTGAATACTCTTGTTACCCTTATAATAAACAGTGGAACCTGTTTTGGAAGAGTACCCTATTCTCTGTCTCATTTCCTCGACCACTTGGAACTCACTCTTACCTCGTTCGTAAAACAGGCTGGTAAAAGAGGAAGAGTGATGACGCGCTCGGGTGGAGAGGTGCGCTCCATATGTCGGCCTTGGGATCAATACGTTTATCAATAACACTGAGAACACTATAGTGACCCATACGTCCCCTGGACCTGGACCTGGACCTCGAGACACAGACCACTCATGGGTGTGTTTGATTCAATCAACCAAAAGACTGTCTTCGTTTGCGTTCTATCTCCACAATCCTGCTTTATTAAAGGCAGAATCTTCTGGAAGCCTTTTCTGCCTTCATTTACAAGGCTAATGAGCCTCTAATATGGTTATTGGCTCAGTCAGGGAGCAAGGAGTCCAAATAACATTAATTAAGGATCAAATGTCTTTCTTTCCCCTCTCGTCCCCTCCTCCTCTCCTCCCTTCGCTTTACTCCTGGCCTTTACATTATCTTCCAGTGAGCAAAGACTCTTCAGAGCAGTGGTTTTGTCATCTGTGCCAATTAAAACATATTAAGCAAGTAGACGGACGGAGAAGGTCGCTGCATAACAACAGCAGAGGGTTTGTGATCCATGAGTGGACAACAGGGTCACTAATAAAGTGATTAACAGCGAGCATGCAGGGCCGTCCCTCTCGCCAGGCAGACCAGACACTGACCCCAGGGCCCCGTCCTCCTTAACAAGGCCCCCCAACCAATCAGAATTTATATATTTCTTTTTATCCACTTTTTATCCCATTTTCTATTTTTCTCCCATCCCAATTTTCGTATCATCCAATTCAACCCTCCCCTGTCTTTGAACGCTGTTTCATGCCTCCCACAAGCTGGCTGCAATGTGGACTAAGTCATACATAGCACAAGTCCCCTCCGATACTCGAGGTAACAGCAGTCGCATCTTTCCACCTGCACGGCACAATCTTTCAGCGTCAGGGGTCTGGGCTTTGGAGGGGCCCCGCCCACGTCACTTCCTGATTCTACTGCGCAGGCGCACCAACCGACCTGTAGGAGTCGCTGTCCACAACGCCCGATCCCTCCCCATCAGTTTCCCACCCCCTAATACTGCCAATGTGTATTAGTGCGGACGACCAGCTAAACTGAAAGCAATGTGGAGCGCTGGGCTCGAACAGGGAGGCGTACCTGTTCGAGCCCAGTCTCCAGTATTCGTGGTGAGCGCCTTGCCCACTGCACCACGTAGCCGCCCATCAGAATTTATCTTTAAGATATATAATAATCACAGTATGACGAATTAGTAGTGGGATTATTTAATCAAGGCCCTTGTAGTTAAAGGGCCCCTGTTGTGAAAACGACCTTTTCCTGTGTTTTGCACTGTTTTTACACAATGAGAGGTTGTCTTGTAACACATTGTGAAATATGTACATAGTGCAGTTTCTGCAGTTCAGCTGTGACAAGAACCCTTCCTATTAAAATGAGCCATTCAGAATTGCAGCCACAATCAACATAGTCGAGAACATGCCTGTATGTGTGCGTGTGAAGAGATCTTCGAAAAATGCATGTGTACAAAATGGCGGCTCGCTCATAAACCTTCCCTTTTCTACCTAAAAGTTTAACCTAAACTATGTTTCTGATGAGATTCTAACAGTGGTTTTGATATATTGCTGGATCTTGAGTCATATTTGATCTGCAACCTCTAATTTAACAGTTTGATTTCATTTGACAGTACGGGCTTGTGCACCCTTGCTAGATGTACGATAATTATCGTATTTGCAGGATACAATTGGCTCGCTCGTTACAGGCACAGAAACAGCCTGTTGAGAACAGGACTGAAACCGAGAGGTATAGAGGCTGCTAGAATGAGAACAGGACTGAAACAGTGTGGTATAGAGGCTGCTAGAATGAGAACAGGACTGAAACAGAGGTATAGAGGCTGCTAGAATGAGAACAGGACTGAAACAGAGGGATAGAGGCTGCTAGAATGAGAACAGGACTGAAACAGAGAGATATAGAGGCTGCTAGAATTAGAACAGGACTGAAACAGAGGGATAGAGGCTGCTAGAATGAGAACAGGACTGAAACAGAGAGGTATAGAGGCTGCTAGAATGAGAACAGGACTGAAACAGAACGGTATAGAGGCTGCTAGAATGAGACCAGGACTGAAACAGAGGCGTATAGAGGCTGCTAGAATGAGAACAGGACTGAAACAGAGAGGTATATAGGCTGCTAGAATGAGAACAGGACTGAAACAGTCCAGAGAGGTATAGAGGCTGCTAGAATGAGAACAGGACTGAAACAGAGGTATAGAGGCTGCTAGAATGAGAACAGGACTGAAACAGAGAGTTATAGAGGCTGCTAGAATGAGAACAGGACTGAAACAGGGAGGGATAGAGGCTGCTAGAATGAGAACAGGACTGAAACAGAGAGGTATAGAGGCTGCTAGAATGAGAACAGGACTCAAACAGGGAGGGATAGAGGCTGCTAGAATGAGAACAGGACTGAAACAGAGAGGTATAGAGGCTGCTAGAATGAGAACAGGACTGAAACAGAGAGGTATAGAGGCTGCTAGAATGAGAACAGGACTGAAACAGAGAGGTATAGAGGCTGCTAGAATGAGAACAGGACTGAAACAGAGCGGCATAGATGCTGCTAGAATGAGAACAGGACTGAAACAGAGGGATAGAGGCTGCTAGAATGAGAACAGGACTGAAACAGAGAGGTATAGAGGCTGCTAGAATGAGAACAGGACTGAAAGAGAGAGGTATAGAGGCTGCTAGAATGAGAACAGGACTGAAACAGTGAGGTATAGAGGCTGCTAGAATGAGAACAGGACTGAAACAGAGGCGTATAGAGGCTGCTAGAATGAGAACAGGACTGAAACAGAGAGGTATAGAGGCTGCTAGAATGAGAACAGGACTGAAACAGACATATAGAGGCTGCTAGAATGAGAACAGGACTGAAACAGAGAGGTATAGAGGCTGCTAGAATGAGAACAGGACTGAAACAGAGAGGTATAGAGGCTGCTAGAATGAGAACAGGACTGAAACAGAGGTATAGAGGCTGCTAGAATGAGAACAGGACTGAAACAGAGAGGTATAGAGGCTGCTAGAATGAGAACAGGACTGACACAGATAGGTATAGAGGCTGCTAGAATGAGAACAGGACTGAAACAGAGGTATAGAGGCTGCTAGAATGAGAACAGGACTGAAACAGATAGGTATAGAGGCTGCTAGAATGAGAACAGGGCTGAAACAGAGAGGTATAGAGGCTGCTAGAATAAGAACAGGACTGAAACAGAGAGGTATAGAGGCTGCTAGAATGAGAACAGGACTGAAACAGAGAGGTATAGAGGCTGCTAGAATGAGAACAGGACTGAAACAGAGGTATAGAGGCTGCTAGAATGAGAACAGGACTGAAACAGAGACGTATAGAGGCTGCTAGAATGAGAACAGGACTGAAACAGAGAGGTATATAGGCTGCTACAATGAGAACAGGACTGAAACAGAGAGGTATAGAGGCTGCTAGAATTAGAACAGGACTGAAACAGAGAGGTATAGAGGCTGCTAGAATGAGAACAGGTCTGAAACAGAGCGGTATAGAGGCTGCTAGAATGAGAACAGGACTGAAACAGAGGGATAGAGGCTGCTAGAATGAGAACAGGACTGAAACAGAGAGGTATAGAGGCTGCTAGAATTAGAACAGGACTGAAACAGAGGTATAGAGGCTGCTAGAATGAGAACAGGACTGAAACAGAGACGTATAGAGGCTGCTACAATGAGAACAGGACTGAAACAGAGAGGTATAGAGGCTGCTAGAATGAGAACAGGACTGAAACAGAGAGGTACTGTATAGAGGCTGCTAGAATGAGAACAGGACTGACACAGAGAGGTATATAGGCTGCTAGAATGAGAACAGGACAGAAACAGATGGGGATAGAGGCTGCTAGAATGAGAATGAGAATATATATACATTTTTTTTTACTCTGTATTGTATATTGTATATACAATATACAATACAGAGTAAAAAAAAGAGTAACAGTGAGGTACAATGCAGAAATGGGATGAGGTACATCTTAGGGTAAGGTGCAATGAGGTATGAATTGTAGTGCAAATCTCTTTGCTAATAAATATAAAGTGTGTTAAAGTGTCTAAAGTGAGTAGAGTGGGTGTTACGGTGAGTGTTTATTTAAAGTGAGTGTGTGCGTGTGGATGCGTGTGCTGTGAGTGTAGATGATGGGTTGTAAAATAGTGTCATTGTCATTGAGGATCCTGATGGAAGCTCCTTCTGAGTCTCTCTGTACTGATGGCCTGGGGATAGAAGCCCCTTCTGAGTCTCTCTGTACTGATGGCCTGGGGATAGAAGCTCCTTCTGAGTCTCTCTGTGCTGATGGCCTGGGGATAGAAGCTCCTTCTGAGTCTCTCTGTGCTGATGGCCTGGGGATAGAAGCTCCTTCTGAGTCTCTCTGTGCTGATGGCCTGGGGATAGAAGCTCCTTCTGAGTCTCTCTGTGCTGATGGCCTGGGGATAGAAGCTCCTTCTGAGTCTCTCTGTGCTGATGGCCTGGGGATAGAAGCTCCTTCTGAGTCTCTCTGTGCTGATGGCCTGGGGATAGAAGCTCCTTCTGAGTCTCTCTGTGCTGATGGCCTGGGGATAGAAGCTCCTTCTGAGTCTCTCTGTGCTGATGGCCTGGGGATAGAAGCTCCTTCTGAGTCTCTCTGTGCTGATGGCCTGGGGATAGAAGCTCCTTCTGAGTCTCTCTGTGCTGATGGCCTGGGGATAGAAGCTCCTTCTGAGTCTCTCTGTGCTGATGGCCTGGGGATAGAAGCTCCTTCTGAGTCTCTCTGTGCTGATGGCCTGGGGATAGAAGCTCCTTCTGAGTCTCTCTGTGCTGATGGCCTGGGGATAGAAGCTCCTTCTGAGTCTCTCTGTGCTGATGGCCTGGGGATAGAAGCTCCTTCTGAGTCTCTCTGTGCTGATGGCCTGGGGATAGAAGCTCCTTCTGAGTCTCTCTGTGCTGATGGCCTGGGGATAGAAGCTCCTTCTGAGTCTCTCTGTGCTGATGGCCTGGGGATAGAAGCTCCTTCTGAGTCTCTCTGTGCTGATGGCCTGGGGATAGAAGCTCCTTCTAAGTCTCTCTGTGCTGATGGCCTGGGGATAGAAGCTCCTTCTGAGTCTCTCTGTGCTGATGGCCTGGGGATAGAAGCTCCTTCTGAGTCTCTCTGTGCTGATGGCCTGGGGATAGAAGCTCCTTCTGAGTCTCTCTGTGCTGATGGCCTGGGGATAGAAGCTCCTTCTGAGTCTCTCTGTGCTGATGGCCTGGGGATAGAAGCTCCTTCTGAGTCTCTCTGTGCTGATGGCCTGGGGATAGAAGCTCCTTCTGAGTCTCTCTGTGCTGATGGCCTGGGGATAGAAGCTCCTTCTGAGTCTCTCTGTGCTGATGGCCTGGGGATAGAAGCTCCTTCTGAGTCTCTCTGTGCTGATGGCCTGGGGATAGAAGCTCCTTCTGAGTCTCTCTGTGCTGATGGCCTGGGGATAGAAGCTCCTTCTGAGTCTCTCTGTGCTGATGGCCTGGGGATAGAAGCTCCTTCTGAGTCTCTCTGTGCTGATGGCCTGGGGATAGAAGCTCCTTCTGAGTCTCTCTGTGCTGATGGCCTGGGGATAAAAGCTCCTTCTGAGTCTCTCTGTGCTGATGGCCTGGGGATAAAAGCTCCTTCTGAGTCTCTCTGTGCTGATGGCCTGGGGATAGAAGCTCCTTCTGAGTCTCTCTGTGCTGATGGCCTGGGGATAGAAGCTCCTTCTGAGTCTCTCTGTACTGATGGCCTGGGGATAGAAGCTCCTTCTGAGTCTCTCTGTACTGATGGCCTGGGGATAGAAGCTCCTTCTGAGTCTCTCTGTGCTGATGGCCTGGGGATAGAAGCTCCTTCTGAGTCTCTCTGTGCTGATGGCCTGGGGATAGAAGCTCCTTCTGAGTCTCTCTGTGCTGATGGCCTGGGGATAGAAGCTCCTTCTGAGTCTCTCTGTGCTGGCCACAGAGGGCCCCTCCAAACGTCAATCAGCATTTCAAAAATAATTTACGGCTGTACCCAGGTGTTGACAGAATCTGGCTAGGGGGTGACAATAATGTGGTCAAGAGGCATGGTTTCTATCTTTAGCCTTTGGCGTGGTTTATTATTATTCACATGGTAAGCAGCAGTACTACATTTACATTTACATTTAGTCATTTAGCTGACGCTTTTATCCAAAGCGACTTACAAGTTCTGTACGACAAGCCATCAGGAAGGGCACAACTCTATCAGCTGAGCAACAATGTTCATCAAAGTGTTGAGTGCTACAGTGTAGGTTAGTTTATTAGGACAAGTGCATGACAGTACGGTTAGTTAGGGTTAGATTTTTTTTTTTTTTTTTTTTTTTTTCTTTTTTTTTAATTCAGATAATGGTTGAAGAAGTGCGTCTTTAGTCGACGGCGAAAGATTGGACGTGATTCGGCTGTCCTAACTGGGGTGGGTAGTTCATTCCACCATTGTGGGGCAAGGACTGAGAATAGGCGACTTCTCTTTGATGACCCTCCCGGAGCTTGGATAGGAGTAGGTCTGAGGCGGCCAGAAGATGCAGAGCGTAGGGGTCTTGAGGGTGTGTAGTTAGAGACCATTGACCGGAGGTAGGCGGGAGCGGTTCCCTTTGCCGCACGGTATGCTAGGTCGAGGGCCTTGAAGCGGATTCGTGCAGCAATGGGGAGCCAGTGCAGGTCCCTAAGAAGTGGGGTGACATGGGCCGACTTCGGTAGGTTTGAGATCAGGCGGGCCGCTGCGTTCTGAATGAGTTGAAGAGGCTTAGTGGCAGTGGCCGGGAGGCCAGCGAGCAGTGCATTGCAGTAGTCGAGGCGGGAGATGACTGTTGATTGGACGAGGAGTTGGGTGGCTTCTTTTGTCAGGAAGGGGCGTATCCTTCTGACGTTGCTCAGGAGGAATCGGCAGGTTCTGGTCGTCGCTGCGATGTGAGCAGAGAAGTTCAACTGGTCGTCGAGGACAACACCAAGGTTCTTGGCGGTCGGGGACGCAGTCACAGCTGCATTCTCGACTGTGATTGAAAGGTCGGTTAGGGGGGAGGATTTGGCCGGCAGGTGGAGCAATTCTGTTTTGCTTAGGTTCAGTTTGAGGTGGTTGGACGTCATCCAGGCTGAGATGTCGGACAGACAGGCCGAGATCCGCACAGAGACGTGGATATCTGAGGGAGGGAAGGAGAGGAAGAGTTGAGTATCGTCGGCATAACAATGGTAGGAGAAGCCATGAGACGTGATAATGTTACCCAGTGATTTAGTGTAGAGGGAGAAGAGAAGGGGTCCTAAAACCGAGCCCTGGGGGACACCCGTCCGCAGGGGGCGGGTGGCCGACAGGGTCCCTCTCCATGACACTTGGTAGGAGCGGTCATTGAGGTATGATGACAGCCATGTCAGCGCAGAGCCAGCCACTCCCATTCCTGCGAGGGCCGCAAGGAGGATCTGGTGGTTGACTGTGTCGAAGGCTGCAGATAGATCTAGGAGAATCAGGACAGAGGAGAGGCCTTTCGCTTTTGCTAAGTGAAGTGCCTCTGTGACCGCAATGAGGGCTGTCTCTGTGGAGTGACCAGTCCTGAAGCCTGACTAGAGTACTAGAGTTCTCCTCTCTCTGAGAGGCAGGTGGAAAAGAGGTAGAGGGGGAGGAGACATCTCTTTATATACTCGCCACCTGGTGGTATCATGAGTGGCTCCGCCTAGAGCGCCCTCTAGTGGAAACAGTTATATATGCAGTTAGACAGTTACTTGCAATCCTAAATAGAACCTCTAACTTTAACACTCCCACTTAGGGTTGTTTAGCACACTGTATAACTTCTCCAAAAACAATTTACAAAGAAAATAGTACAATCCAGAACATCAAAAAGAATATGGCAGTCAATATTTACACATCAAACATGACCTCTGCAAATCTCTTCAATTTCAATTTGGAAACCGGTTTTCTCATAGTGTCTGCTACCATGTCGTCCGTTGGACAATAAATCAGTGTCATTCTTTCTTCTCTGATGACAGATCTGATGAAATGATATCCTATATCGACATGTTTACATCTATGTCGGCACACTGGGTTCCTAGCAATCACAATGGTTCCCTGGTTGTCCTCATAAACAACAGTCTTCATATATACATAGGTGTCCATCACTTCGAGCAGTTGTTCTAGATAAACACATTCCTGCATTGTCATAGCTAGAAACATACACTCGGCTTCACAAGTTGACAGTGTCACTGTGGGCTTTAAGCCCTAAACCCTCGCTGCCCTTTCTGAAACACAGCTGTTCGTCTGCTGTACCTTTGGGATAACGAAAAACATGTTTTTGACGTAGTTCAATGCTTCTCTGTGAGGTCAGCAAAATGCTGTGACAATTTGTACTCACTACAAAACATAGGTCAGGGCGAGTACAGGTTGTCAAACAAATGAGGCTACCCACAGCTTCTCTATACATCTCTTACATCGGTCAAATCGTTTCAGGATCTTTTCCACATAATTAAATAATTTAGAACATGGTAAATCATCCACCTCTGTATTTAAACATGGGATCCATTTCTGTATTTAAACATGAAATCCATTTCTGTATTTAAACATGGAATCCACTCAGGTATTTAAACCTGGATTCTACTCCTTCCGTATTTAAACCTGGAGTATCCTCCTCCTGCATTTAAGCAGTGTAGCCACCCTCCTTCAGTATTTAAACAATCAGCTACAAACCATACTTTGTACTTGTCGTGGCCTTCAATACCCTCCTTGATTGAATACACCCATTTCCCTCCCACTGTCTGTCTGCCCTCTGGTAACTTGGTTAGAGTAAAGGTGTGGTTGTCCTCTAGGGACCTCATCTCCTCATCCATTGCTCTCTCCCATTTACTTGATTCAGGGGACACTATGGCCTCTTTAAATGTCGGGGGTACCCCACTGACTACCCTGTAGCAGTAATCAATGGTTGGTAAGTGTACTGTCATCCTCGTCACTCCCTCTCCGGGCATAGTCTGTCAGATACTTTGGGGGTTTGTGTTCCCTTGAGGGATACCTCCCACTGCTTGAGGCACGTGACATCACCCTCGGGTGCTCCTCGTCATCGCCCTCTGGGGGTGGCTGACTGTCTGTCTGCACGACCGTGCTAAGTACACTGGGCTGAGGTGTCTCTGTTTCTTCACACCTTACTCTGGAGTCCAGCTCTGTCTGTGTCTCGTTCTCACATGTTGTCTTTGTGACAAACTTGACTAGCCTGTGTTTCTGCACTTTCCCTTTACCGGGATGATAAACTAGGAAAGCGGGGCTTCCCTTGTCGTGCCCTACAAAGAGTCCTTTTTCACATCTGGACTCGAGCTTTCCCCTGTCCTGCAGGTAAGCATGACACACTGATCCAAATTGGTGCATTCTAGCTAGATTATACTTCTTTCCTGTCAGTGCTGTATACGGGGTGGTGCCCGTGTGCTTATTAAAGCACCTGTTTCTGGTGTAAGCGGCTTCTTGCATCGCATAATGCCATAGGCTCTTAGGTAAGTTACTGCCTACTAGCTTACACCTAGCCATTTCGAAAAGGGTGCGCCATTTCTTCTCTGCCACTCCGTTCTGGTGTGGGGGATATGGACATGACGTCTCGTGTCTTATCTTGTACCTTCTCAACAATGATTGGAACTCTCTGTTTGTGAACTCGGTTCCGTTGTCGGACCTCACGCATCTTACGTTACCATAAGGGGCTACGTCTGCCAGGAATTTCTCCGTGGTCTGGAGTGTGTCACTCTTTGCTTTGAGAAAGTAAACAAACACTGCTCCTGTGCACACATCTGTAAAAGACTGTACATATCTAAAGCCTCCTATGGACTCGTTGCTTACTGGACCGGCTAGATCCGAGTTAACTAGCGCAAGTGATACCTTTACTTTTTCTGTGGGGGATTTCTGTTTCTCGATTGAGTAAACGTCCCTGTTTTGCACACTACACATTCTTTGTCAGGTCTACGCTTTTCACTTTCAATGTGCATGCCTTCTGTCACTGCTTGCAATTTCAGTAAATCCTCATAATTACAATGACCCATAATCTCATGCCATGTCTGAATATCGTGACTGACCGTCATGCTAGACATATCATTATTATCATTACACTTGTCGTTGTCATTACACTCTGTTTGCAGATAATACATTCTCTGGTACATCTTTATGTTAAACCGTGTACCGTCTGGTTCTACAAGAAAATGTTTACCTTTATCGAAGAATACTTTGGCACCGCTTGCAGTAGCAGCTATTACAGAGAATAGTCCTTGTGGGAACGATGGTACGTAGAGAGCGTTCTTTAACGTCACTGTACGCCGGCGCCCCCCACTGTCCGTGAGGCATACCTGTGCGTCTCCTCTCTCTTGCGCCAACCCGTAGGTGCGCTTCCCGTCTGCCAGCTCCATGCTGTGCCTCTCCGGGTGGAAAGTGTTGTCAAAGTTCTTGAACCGACTCCTGTCGTTGATGACGTGGGACGACGGACCTGTGTCCACGATCAGTCCCTTCCTCTGGGCCCGCTGCAGCTGCGCCGGCCTGGCGATGCATGCTGTTCGTGCCCCGAAAGCGAAGTCTTCTTGTCCCGTTATTCTCCGGGCGTCGTCTCGATCCATCTCACGTCGACCGTCGCCGCCATCTTGTCCGCTGCCGCCATCTTGTCCGCTGCCGCCATCTTGTCCACAGCCGCCATCTTGTCCGTAGCCGCCGTCTCGTCCATGGCCGTCATCTTGTCCATGCGCGTATCGCGCGCTCTGGTCGTGTTTCTTCATGCACGCTCTGTGTGCCCCGTGGATTTGCAGAAGCTACACCAGACAGTCTTTGTGCAGTCGCCTCTCCGATGGCCTTTCTCTCCGCATCGCCAACACGCCAGCTCCGCCGTGGGCCTGGTCCTCTCCCTTGGCGTCGCTTGGGCCTTCAGCACCCTCTCTCCCGCCTCCGCGGCAGCTGGGTGGGTATCTTCTGAGGCCTCGAAGTTTCTTAACTTGGCCTTGAACTTTCCCAGCGTCATGTCCGCTGAACCGTGTGTTACCAGGAGTGTGAACGGTTTGTACAGCTCCGGTAGTCCTCTCATCACCATCGCCATCATTAGCCCATCACTTGGTGCTTCTCCTGCACTCTTCAATCCCGTCATGGCCTGCTCAGCTCTGATGACGTATTCGGTCACCGTCTCGGTGTGCCCCTTCCTCAGTCCTGTTAGTGTTATGTAGAGGGCCACGACTCGGGATCTTCCTTGCCCGATATAATGCTCTCTCAACACCCCCAGGCTTTCTTGGCCTTTGTCTTTAGTGTCGCAGAATATCAGCCCCAAGCTTGTGTCGTTGAGCAGTGGCGCTAACTCACAGTACGCGTCTGCGTTACGCTTGTCATCCAGGGCTTGTGCTTCCGCCGTCAGGTCTCCCGTGGGGGCCGTCAAGATCGTCGTCTTCAGTCCCACACCGTGCATGCAGCATAACATGCGCTCTTCCCAGAGCTCATAGTCCTCTGTATTTCCATTGAATGAGGGCTATTTGTTCCTTCCCTTGGTCGCCATCCTCTTGGTTGATGGTAGGCGTAGCTTTAGCTATTATTGGCCTAGCGCAGGGGTCGGCAACCTGCGGCCTCGAGGCCGCATGCGGCTCTTTAGCCAATCAGCTGCGGCTCCCTGGCAAAAAAAAAAAAATTACTTTTTTTTTTCTCTTATTTTGGAGATCGATGTCATACTGTGACACTGAAATGAAAAAATATTTCATCAACTAAGATATTTAGTCAACAAAAGGCTTGCCTGTATGCCTGATATGTGGTGCAAAATTTGCGAACAACGAAAAATTTACTTTTAATTTTATAGATTTTCCACAAATAAGGGAAGGACTCTAATAGAGCTGCATAGTTCAGGGTTTTATTTCAAAGTAGGTCTACAGATGTCAGTGTTTTTTCTCCTTTTCTGTGTTTTATTTCAAAGTAGGTCTACACATGGTAGTCTTTTTTCAAAGTGGACTACTTTTTATTTGATAAATGTTCCACAAATAAGGGAAGGACTCAAATATACCTGAATAGTTCAGGGTTTTATTTCAAAGTCAGTCTACAGACACCAGTGTTTTAAGATAAGATAAGATAAGATATTCCTTTATTGATCCCCTTGGGGAAATTCAGGCATCATAGCAGCATGGGGGGGAGGGGGGGAGGGGTACAGGTAGTAAAACAACACAGTATACAGGTAGTAAAAGACAACACAGGCAGTGTAAACAATTTGATCAATATGGTCAATATAATTTACTATCTGACTAGCTGAGGAATATTCACATTATTCACAGTGTCACATGAGGTGCAGTATGCAAGAGGTAGTGTTATAATAATAATTTACTATCTACTGAGTATACATTAATCAAAGTACCAGGGTAGTCTACTTTGTCCCCCTTGGGTTCCTATAAGTCCCAGGTCAATGTCTGGTAGCAGTCGCTGTCGCTGCCCCCTGTTGTGGGGCCTGGAGGCTGCTAGTCGCTGCCCACTGTTGTGGAGCCTGATGGCCGCTGGTATGAAGGACTGTCCGAGGCGGTTAGTTGAGTGTCGGGGGGGGATGAGTCTGTGGCTGAACGAGCTTCTCATCTTGACTAGCTCGTCGTAGAGGGGGTGGTAGGGGTTCTCCATGATGGCATCCAGCTTCCTTATCATCCCCCTCTCTACCATCACCTCAAGTCTAGGTAGCTCGACTGTCTCCTCGTCTGTGTTTTATTAAAAAATAGGTCTACACAGCCAGTATTTTTTCTCCTCTTCATAAGAGTTTGAGGTTTTCCTTTGTTATAACAGGTAAAAACAGCAATTAAAAAGTCAAATTTTTTCTTTTTGTTGCTTTTATAATCCCATTAATGCAACAAACTGTGTGCTATAAGTATAAAGTATAATAAATCGCAAATTACTTTGGGTATGCAATTGTCAGGCATTTTATGCTAAATGTGGGGTATGCTTGGCGATATATAAAACGTTATACACTGTGTTATCTTCATTTTAAGGGTAAATAGGTTGTGCGGCTCCCTGATCATTTTATTTTGTGGGACGGGGGAAAAGTGGCTCTTTTGATACTAAAGGTTGCTGACCCTTGGCCTAGCGTCTAGCCACGCGATGCTCCCGGCGCTAACCTAGCCTATACTTCAGCTAAACTTGCTACCCTTATTATTTCACCCCGGCGTGATCTGGGCCCATAACCTGTTGACAGAATCTGGCTATGGGGCGAGTGGGCGACAATAATGTGGTCAAGAGGCATGGTTTCTATCTTTAGCCTTTGGCGTGGTTTATTATTATTCACATGGTAAGCAGCAGTACTAGAGTTCTCCTCTCTCTGAGAGGCAGGTGGAAAAGAGGTAGAGGGGGAGGAGACATCTCTTTATATACTCGCCACCTGGTGGTATCATGAGTGGCTCCGCCTAGAGCGCCCTCTAGTGGAAACAGTTATATATGCAGTTAGACAGTTACTTGCAATCCTACATAAAACCTCTAACTTTAACACCAGGGATGTAAAAAGTACCCAGAAATGAGTGAATTAGTGAAAGTATGGGTACCGTCTCTAAATCTTACTCAAGTAAAAGTCAAAGTATCTGGCTAAAAACACACTGTTACACGAAAGAAGAAGAAGGTGGTTAATCAGGTTGAAATTACCTACCTGGGTTCCATCCTAGAGGCTAATCTCTCCTGTGACAAAATGGCATCCAATGTAATAAAAAAAGTCAACCAACAAACTCGATTCTTGTACCGGATCTCCTCTCTGGTAAACAAGAATACCCTGAAGACTCTGGCAGGAGCACTCATTCAGGGGTACTACGACTATGCTTGCACCTCATGGTACCAAAGCACCTCAAAGGCGCTAAAAACAAAATTACAAACATCTCAAAACAAACTGGTCAGACTACTGCTTGACCTTACTCCTAGAACCCACCTCACCCCTGCCCACTTTGACAACCTAGGATGGCTTAGAGTAGACGACAGAGTACAGCAACTTGCAATGGGCCTGGTCTACAAGATACACTACACGACCAAGGTACCCATGTACATGGCAAAATACTTCCCAAAGGTCAGTGAATACCACGATCACAACACCAGAGGGAGCTCCACAAATCATGTTAAACCCAGATTCGGCTCAAATAAGGGACTAAACACGTTTCGCAATTATGCCACATCAATGTGGAACGCCCTACCCAAAGCTGTAAAGGAATGTGGATCACTACCCACTTTCAAAACCTCTCTCAAGGGACACCTACGGGAGACTGCAATTCAACACTGGCCCCTGTAAATATCCTAACCCAACCCCCTCCAATGTACAGTCATTTACCTAGTATGGTTTTGTCAATAGTCCAATGTACAATTTTGTTTGTTTGTACAGTGTCTCCTCCCCCCCCCCCCCCCCTCAATGTACAGTTTTGCTTGTTTATACAGTGTGCCCCCCCCCCCCCCAACCACCTCCAATGTAAATTACCCAGTATGGTTGTCAATATCCCAATGTACCCAACCCCCCCCACCCAACCTCCTCCAATGTACAGTTTCTACGTCAAATGTATATACTCCCTTTTCTTGACTCCTTCTGTATCACAAACAGTACTGTATTTGCAAATCTGGTATGTCATAATGTATAGATGTAGCAGTACTGACTATCTATATGTCATGTATGTCATATATGTCCTGATGAATTGAAAATGGGGACCCTGATGTAAACAAGACGAAAGTCTTTCTCTGGTCTGCATCCCCTTAACAATTGTGTGTATTGAGCTGTACTGTATTGTACCCATTCTGCAATCTGTTAATAAAGTTTTTCAATCAATCAATCAATCAATCCAAAGATCCCCACTTTCTAGTGTTGCACAAGGACCAATCAGCATGGGTATGGGCGGGTTTATTTTCCATTGATGCGGATTTGATTGGCTGTTTTTAAATAAAGTGCAGCCAGATAAACAAATATACTTATTACAGTAGTAATTAAAACCTGCGAGATTTGTACTTTGTACTTTGTAGGTCTGCATTTTAAATGTAAGGAGTACAAAGTATGTTTTTTTCTCTGAAATGAAATTGAGTAAAAGTACAAGTATACAAACCTAATAATACTTGAGTAAAGAAAGAAAAACTTAAAATATGCTGCAAGATATAATTCTTTTGAAAGATTTTTTTTTTTATGTTTTACTCAAAACTGTACAAATGTAAG
>NC_140179.1:14739262-14743748 GCF_963971535.1 Notolepis coatsorum | reverse complement strand
TCCTCTCTCTCTCTCTCTCTCTCTCTCTCTCTCTCTCTCTAATTCTCCCCGGTTTAATTAATTTCTAGCTGTGCTGGCATATAAGCCTTGGCCCTAGAAGTGTGTGTTCCTGCAGTTCCTGCTCTCATCTCCCGTGGCTGAGAATGACTCAACACTCGCGTTTCAAGACACAGAGGAAACAAGACAACGAGGCACCGTGTAAAACCATGTAATAATAAGGAAAGTTACCTCACTAAAATAAATCATAAATTATGATTCACGATAGATGTAAAATTTGTAAAGGGACCAGGCTGAGCAGTGAGTACGTAACTGAGTAAAAAAAACGGAGCCCAGAGAATACTAGACTCACCTAGTCTTGATGACTCGATCGAGGCCTTGCATGGAATGTTTATGTAGTTATCATTCTTCCAGCATGGCTGCCTGTAACCATTGGTAACCATTTTCAAAAGAAAATACCACATTTCTGTGCAGTGGTGGAGTATAGGTAAAACATAGAATCCAGGTGTCCTAGCGCATATCTGGGATATGCATATCTGGAACGCAGATAATGTTATGCATTTACAAGTTTGCTCATTATTTGCTGAAGCATGTGTGACGTGTCAATCACACACTAGGCCCAACTAGGCTACTTAATATATAGTCTGTTAAGAAACACGAAGAGGAAAACTTTGTAAAAATCCACCTTTAGCGCTCCATCTGTAGTTAAAAGGTTTTCTTCTGCTTTCATCTTCTTCTGATGAATTTTCATCAAATGCGCTACCATGGAAACGGACATCTGACATTCCACAGCAGCTTTGTGGAACAAGAAATAGACAACAGGAGAAGAAGAACACACAAGTAAACGTTTTAACTACAGATGGAGCTATAAAAGTGAATTTTTTTCCTTTTCACGTTTCTTACCAGATTATAATATAATTTGAAAACAGGTAGGTGTGCTTGGTGTAATTACACATCACACGTTTCAGCAAATGATGAGCAAGTTTAGTATGTCTACATGTCTCCATAGTTTGTCAATACAAACAAGTCCTGCAGAATTAAAAGAGCATAGTTATTTACGTGTCAAGATTGCTGTGGGATATTATACAGTAGTATAGTCTGAATGGTTGAAAACAGAGGTTCCCAAGCGTTTTCATGTCGGGACCTCTATTAGATACACATTAGACCACAGACCTTCCTTCAGACACACGTTAGGCGGCACGGTGGTGTAGTGGTTAACACTGTCGCCTCAGGTCCAGGGTTCGATTCCCGCTTGGGGACCAGGTTGCCGTGTTGCCAGGTACCCAGGTGGGGGTATCTCCCGGGCCTTTCTGTGTGGAGTTTGCATGTTCTCCCCGTGCTCGCAAGGGTTCCCTCCCGATAAGATAAACCAAATGGAAAAACATGCACAACAGATCGCTAAAACTGTTGCGTCCTTGACAAAGACGGACAGGAGCACTTGGATTGGTCCCCTAGGCGCGGTCCCTCGCCGACAACCCCTATCTGCTCCCGGCTGCCCTTGGGGGGAAGGACGACGGGATGGGTCAAGCGCAGAGACTCAATTTCATCGGCGACCCAAAAATTGCATGTGTGTGTTCTTGTGTGTGCTGCCCATCGCATGTGTGGGTCACTGCATGATGAATAAAGACTTCTTCAAAAAGTCCAGTTATTATTATATTATTAGACACCCAGTTGATTACATCTCGTCCTATGTGAACATATTTCCATTGTTAGGATAATGAATAAGAAACGGAGATGCAGAGATTACCTGCATACTACATACTGTAGATCAGGGGTGGCCAACCAGTCGGAGACTAAGAGCCACAAAAATGACTGCGGTACCACAAAGAGCCACACCATATATACTGTACCAGAGTTTCTCAACTTTTTTTTCAGTCACGGCACCCTTCATGTGTTTATAGGTCCCACCCTCTGGCCTCTGATGTTGATAATGTCTTTTTTATTTGGGAGTCACAGGGTTAACCTCTTAAGCCCGAGCGGTCCGGTACTGGACCGCAAATGACATCAGGCTATAAATTCATATCTCTACAGAATGTATGAATTAGTGTTGCGTTTTCTTTTCAAATGTAGCCAAGAGTAAAGACCCTAACCCTGTCAAAACAGCAGTCAAAGTGTATATTTTCAGCATTACGTTTGTTTACCAATGATTGTAACTGTTATTAGTGAAATATATGATTATAGAAATCTTAGGGCATTGAGTCGTAAACCGGAAACGGAAGTGGCGCAGCCAAAAGTGAGTGTAGTCTTTTGAAGGAAGAGACCCAGGGATTTTGATGGACTTTCGAATTTCGAAAAACGACCCTACCCAGCTCACGCCAGCCCCTGTCAATCATCTGACTTCTGGATTAACTTTAAAATGTCTCTTATTTTTCGGGATCTCCCACAAACCTGAACGTTATTGCCATAACACAGAACACAGTTAGTTTCTCTACCTTTCTGTGAACGTCTAGCAAAAATACATTCCCTGAGATCCATAGTCCCTAGAATCAGATACCAAGAACATGCAAATTAACCATTTAAAAAAAAAGTCTGTAAATGTCTATTCTATGTCTTATGGAATGAATGACAAAATAAATTAATATATATATATATATATTTATATATTATAATTTTTTTTGTATTGGAGGGAGGAGCCACACATTGGCGGGCAAAGAGCCGCATGCGGCTCGCGAGACGCCGGTTGGCCACCCCTGCTGTAGTTATTCTGATAGTCCTCAGTTAGTCTGTTAGTTAGTATGGTGTAAACCTCTAGCCAATGATATAATACTGAAATTAAACTACTGTACTCGTTTTGCTGGGGACCCTCTGGGGCCTCTTTCAAGGACCCCCAGGGGTCCCTGGACCCCACTTTGGTACCTGCCAGGAGAGACAAGAGGGACCAGGTGAGACAGGAGGGTCCAGGTGAGACAGGAGGGTCCAGGAGAGACAGGAGGGACCAGGAGAGACAGGAGGGTCCAGGAGAGACAGGAGGGACCAGGAGAGACAGGAGGGTCCAGGAGAGACAGGAGGGACCAGGTGAGACAGGAGGGACCAGGAGAGACAGGAGGGACCAGGTGAGACAGGAGGGTCCAGGTGAGACAGGAGGGACCAGGTGAGACAGGAGGGACCAGGAGAGACAGGAGGGACCAGGTGAGACAGGAGGGACCAGGTGAGACAGGAGGGACCAGGTGAGACAGGAGGGACCAGGTGAGACAGGAGGGACCAGGAGAGACAGGAGGGACCAGGTGAGACAGGAGGGACCAGGTGAGACAGGAGGGACCAGGTGAGACAGGAGGGACCAGGAGAGACAGGAGGGTCCAGGAGAGACAGGAGGGACCAGGTGAGACAGGAGGGTCCAGGTGAGACAGGAGGGACCAGGTGAGACAGGAGGGTCCAGGTGAGACAGGAGGGACCAGGTGAGACAGGAGGGACCAGGTGAGACAGGAGGGACCAGGTAAGACAGGAGGGACCAGGAGAGACAGGAGGGACCAGGTGAGACAGGAGGGACCAGGTGAGACAGGAGGGACCAGGTGAGACAGGAGGGACCAGGTGAGACAGGAGGGACCAGGTGAGACAGGAGGGACCAGGTGAGACAGGAGGGACCAGGAGAGACAGGAGGGACCAGGTGAGACAGGAGGGACCAGGTGAGACAGGAGGGACCAGGTGAGACAGGAGGGTCCAGGTGAGACAGGAGGGACCAGGTGAGACAGGAGGGACCAGGAGAGACAGGAGGGACCAGGTGAGACAGGAGGGACCAGGAGAGACAGGAGGGACCAGGTGAGACAGGAGGGACCAGGTGAGACAGGAGGGACCAGGTGAGACAGGAGGGACCAGGTGAGACAGGAGGGACCAGGTGAGACAGGAGGGACCAGGTGAGACAGGAGGGTCCAGGAGAGACAGGAGGGTCCAGGTGAGACAGGAGGGACCAGGTGAGACAGGAGGGACCAGGAGAGACAGGAGGGACCAGGAGAGACAGGAGGGACCAGGTGAGACAGGAGGGACCAGGTGAGACAGGAGGGTCCAGGTGAGACAGGAGGGACCAGGTGAGACAGGAGGGACCAGGTGAGACAGGAGGGACCAGGTGAGACAGGAGGGTCCAGGTGAGACAGGAGGGACCAGGTGAGACAGGAGGGACCAGGTGAGACAGGAGGGTCCAGGTGAGACAGGAGGGACCAGGTGAGACAGGAGGGTCCAGGTGAGACAGGAGGGACCAGGAGAGACCTGCCAGGAGAGACAGGAGGGACCAGGTGAGACCTGCCAGGTAAGACAGGAGGGACCAGGAGAGACAGGAGGGTCCAGGAGAGACAGGAGGGACCAGGAGAGACAGGAGGGACCAGGTGAGACAGGAGGGACCAGGTGAGACAGGAGGGTCCAGGAGAGACAGGAGGGTCCAGGTGAGACAGGAGGGACCAGGTGAGACAGGAGGGACCAGGTGAGACAGGAGGGACCAGGAGAGACAGGAGGGTCCAGGTGAGACAGGAGGGACCAGGTGAGACAGGAGGGACCAGGA
>NC_140179.1:14706762-14736762 GCF_963971535.1 Notolepis coatsorum | reverse complement strand
GTAATGGGCTCCTTGAGACATGGGATTCCTAGACATTTATACAAATGAGCCAAGGGGGTGTGGTTTTGTCTGCCCAGGTGGGAAAGGGATAGGGGGGGGGGGGTGATGGGAGCTAGGAGGGGGAGGTTCAGATTCAGATTCCTTTATTAAGCCATTTGTGTAAAAACACATTGGTAATTGTTGCAGCAATACAGTGTATGCATTTTTTTCCCTTTCTTTTTTCACAGTAAACGACAAACACCAACACAGACACAGGACAAAAAGGGGGGAGGGGGGAGGACAATTCCACTACAATTTCACCCTTTTCTATCATATAATAAAGGTCATACAATTAATGGGAGGTAAGATAAAAGTTTTATAAAATAGTATTTACAATAGACATTAACAATATATTATATATTAACAATATAAATATATACAATTCATAATATGACCCTTGATGGAATGACTTAACCTCTTAAGCCCGAGCGGTCCGGTACGTGAGAAAAAAAACGGCAGGGGTGCACCTTCCTGTCCCGTCCCGTCCTGTCATTAGGCCCGACATTAACAGCCGCCTGTCATAATCACTGGTGTGTCTCGAGCGCCCCCTGCTGGTTGAAATACCGCTAACCCGGCGCACACACTGCGCCCACGCCACAGTGGAGAGAGTCCTAAGGGCTACAACTAGGGATGTCCGATATTGGCATTAAAATGTAATATCGGAAATGATCGGTATCGGTTTAAAAAAAATTATAAAAAAATAAATAAAAAAATCTCCATTTATTTAACCTTTATTTACCCAGGCAAGCAAGTAAGAACAAATTCTTATTTTATTTATTGTCAAACGTATGCATAATGTTGTGTTAATTCTATGACAAGAGATATGTAATATTAATTACCTGAAATGATTCCGTTTTCTTGGGGGGGAAACCCCGCATATATCGGTATCGGTTGATATCGGTATCGGAAATTAAGAGTTGGACAATATCGGTATATCGGATATCGGTAAAAAAGCCAATATTGAACATCCCTAGGTACAACTGTAAGTCTATGTTGGCTATTTGTCTGCAGAGGGGCAGTCTGACTCTCCTCTCATATCTTATTGTAACAGGTTGCTGGTTTTTAAAGTTTGAATAGCATAAAACTGGTGTGGATTATTCTGTACATATATGTTACGGTTGCGGTGCAGGGAAGCAAATGTGAGTCCAGTAGAGGAGGAAATAATACGAGTCAGAGAATGATTGCTCTTTCTTAGCGGTGCCTTTTAACCCTTGTGCCTTGTTAAGTAACTGACAGAGTTGTCACCTTAGTGCATGAAAAGATTGCATCACGTTCAAGGTCATAAAAAACTTAATTTGTAATATTTCGTTCCAATTATTTTTTTATGAATACCACTATGAACCTAACTCAACATATCTATCAAAGATTCCAAATATTTCCGTTTGTAGGGTTATGGTTAGGGTTAGGGTTAGGGTTGGGGTTAGGGTTAGGGTTAGGGTTAGGGTTAGGGTTAGGGTTGGGGTTAGGGTTAGGGTTGGGGTTAGGTTAGGGGACTGTTGAGCAAGTGTTGGGGTGGGCACAGGCACAGGGATGAGATTTTACCTTCTCCTAATCTTTCTGTCTGGGTAACCCTAACCCTAACCCTAATGGCAAGAAATAAACCACTATGGACGGTTTGAAAGCTAATATTGTTAACTTTTGTGTTAGAGGGTTTCAAAATCTAATCTTTTCAAATTCTGTGAATATATGGAAAATAAGCAAACGGACACAATTTCATGAGATAATAATCAACACAGCCATCGTTGTACACAGAAACACAAAAAAATATAGGCAAAAAACACAAAATAGTCGCTAAGGGGGCAGAAGAGTTAATGTAAGAACACAGAGCACAGAGAATCCAGGGAAAGACGCCGGGCGTCAACTTGAGAGCATGGTAGATACAGGAGAATAATCAAGAGCGAGAAGGTCAGCACAATCTCCAGCTCCTTCCACACGATACACGGTCTGAAGCCTCGACAGGGGTAGAGAGAACAACAAGTGAATATATAGTCAAAACCCCAAACATTCCAACCCGTCAATTAGTGACAGGTAATTGACAGCACAGTGACAGCAACCAGTGGTGACAGAACAAGGAGTGACACATCAGGAATAGGGCGTGACCAACAGTGAGTGCAGATACCAACCACCAGGGGAAATAACTCCAGAATGACAGTGGGGGACAAGGATGCACTTTCCCGTCCTTTAAACATCTCTGAGAGAACACCCCCCCCACCGCGATGTCAGAGGCATCCACCTCCACAATAGACTGAGCCTCCGAATCGTGGCGGATTAATACAGGGGCGGAAGTAAACCGATGTTTGAGGTCGCAGAAGGACGACTCTGCCCGCGGCGACCATTCAAAGCCAGGAAGAGAGGCCTTAGTGAGAGCTGTCAGAGGATTGACTAAGGCGCTGAAATTGCGAATAAAACACCTGTAGAAATTTGCGAAGCCCAAAAAACGTTGTAATTCTTTGAGCGACGAAGGGTGTGGCCAGTCCAAGACTGCACTCATCTTGGCTGGATCCATGCGAAGATCATCCTTCGTCAACACAAAGCCCAGGAAAGACACGCTGTCAGTGTGAAACACACACTTCTCTGCCTTAACAAATAGTTGATGCTTAAGGAGACGTTGAAGCACCATATCGCGAGAAAAAATTTGGATGTCATCTAAGTACACAAATACTGACACCCCAATTAAATCCTGCAGCACGTCGTTGACCAGGGCTTGGAAAACTGCCGGAGCATTAGCTAAACCAAAAGGCATGACTAAATACTCATAATGCCCATTAGGAGTATTAAATGCAGTCTTCCACTCGTCTCCTTCTCTAATCCTGACCAAATTGTATTGCGTTTCCCGAATATCCCCGACAACTGGAAACAGCGCTTCTCTTCAATGCGCCTTAGCCTCTCTGCCTCGGAGAGGCTGAGGGCACCCAGTTGCATCGGTTCGTCACTCAGGCTCTCTCTCTTATGTGCGAAGGTGGGGGGGGGTTCGACACCGGAAGAGGGGTGGAATAGACCTTGCGATGAGGCTCCTCTCTCGCGCTCCCTCTCCCGATGTCTATTATCGACTTTTATTGCCAGGTTGATGAGGAAGTCCAAGCGCTCGGGTAGCTCACGGGTGGACAGCTCATCCCGCATGCATACTGAGAGCCCCTGTGCAAACAGTACGCAGCAAGGAATCTCCGGCCAGGCCGCCTCCCGAGCCACAATGCGAAAATCAATTGCATAATCCGCAACAGTGCGAATGCCCTGCCGGCAGGACAAGAGTCGACTGCCGGCCTCATAAATGGAAATCACCCGGGAGGTGTCAAATACATGACGCAACTCCCGGGTGAAGGCATCCACACTGTTGCAGATCTGCGATGCATTCTCCCATTCGGCAGTAGCCCAGGAAAGGGCCCGGCCAGTGAGCAAGGTGATTATATAAGCTACCCGACACACATGTGTGGGGAAAGTGCGGGGCTGTAGCTGAAAGATGAGAGAACACTGAGTGAACACAAAATTCTTATTGGAGACTGGAACACGGATATGCAATGAAAAGATGCACCCGTCTTCAAGTCATTCAGTAGGTTTTGTGATCTGCACGGCCTCAGCCAGCTAATCACCCAACCCACATGTGTATGTGAATCAACTCAGACTACCATTGACCTCATTCTGACCTCCGACAAGTCCAAGATCTCCAATAAAGGGGTTATAGCATGCGGGTTAAGTGATCATTATGATATTCTGTACCCGCAAAAAGCTAAAACAAAAGGCTGGCTGTCACAAAACAGTCACATCTAGAGACCTCAAAACCTACTCTAGCGAGGCCTTTAACCTTGAACTGGAGAGTCTGGACTGGTCAGATGAACTCAATGGTACACTGGTTGAAGAAACATGGCTTGGTTTCAAAACCAAATTTTCAACAATACTAAACGACATGGCCCCCCTAAGAACCACCAGGGTAAAAAATCGCACTGAGCCGTGGATACACTCCAAAATACTGGCCGCTATGAAAACCAGAGACAAAAAAATGCTCTGAGTTTCGTAAAAGTCAGTCAAAGCTTACCAAAAGCACGAGCAGGAAACTCCAAGCCCATGTGACTGAACTCAAACTGGAAAGAAACAGACTAAGAAACAACGTAAACTCCATGATCAAAACGGCAAAAAATTATTTCATCAATGACAAAACTGAGGAAAACAAAAACAAACCACATGAACTTTGGAAATTACTCAATAATCAACTAAGCTGCAGTAAAAAACTTAAAACCAGATTCTCAAACATAAACATAAAGACGGACAACACGCTCATCACAGACAAGCTGGATGTAGCCAATTACTTAAACATTTTCTTCACAAACATAGCTACAACACTGGTAAACAAACTACCCTCCCACTCAGGGCATTATGGGGTAGAACACATAGTAGCTTACTACAAAAATCTAGGGGTTTGCAAGGACAACTTCAAGCTGGAAATGGTAACAACAGATGAGGTACTCAAAAAACTGAGCTCCCTCCAACCTAACAAGGCCACTGGCCATGACAACATCCCCTCCAAATTCCTCAGAGACTCAGCAGCCGCCATCACCCCAGTCATCACACACATAATAAACCTCTCCATAAAACAGGGACACGTCCCCAAGCACTTCAAAATTGCGAGGGTGACCCCTCTGCACAAAAAGGGCAGCAAATTAGACCCAGGCAACTACCGCCCTGTTACTATTCTTACCTCCATCTCTAAAGTCATGGAAACATTTTTCTACGAACAGGTCGAAAAGTACCTAGTGGAAAAAAATCTAATCTACGCATTCCAATCTGGTTTCAGAACATCCCACTCCACTGACACATGCCTTCTCTATTTGAACGACACATCAAACAAGAGGTGGATGCGGGCAAATACTGCGGCATGGTCATGCTGGACCTACAAAAGGCCTTCGACACTGTCAATCACTCCATTCTGATTGACAAGCTAAAAGCAATTGGTTTTGATAGTCTATCAGTGAGCTGGATGCAATCCTACCTTGAGGGGAGGGAGCAGATGGTGGAGGTAAACGGTACCCTATCCCCCCCCCCCCCCCCTCCCAGTGAGCTGTGGTGTTCCACAAGGAAGCATACTAGGACCGCTACTGTTCCTAATTTATGCAAATTACATGTCATCAGCTTGTGACTGCAACTTGTTCCTGGTTGAGGACGACTCAGCCCTGCTGGTCTCTGACAAGAACAAGTTACACCATACACTTGGCGCGACCCCGAGTCAGTCGCCATGGGTTTTGCTCAGCAACGAATGTGCACATTTATAGTTATTATGTTTGTTTTTACTACTTTTTTTATCGAAGCATCACTGGCGGGTACGTCATACGACCGTCAGTCACTTATTGACCTAAACTCCGGACTCAAAGGGGAGTTTAGAGACACTTTATCATGCCAAGAATGGCCATCGGAGATCAGGTGGGACAAAGACAACGCGGGAGACAAAGAAGGACGCAAGACAAAGAAAAAACACAGGGGGAAGAGGAGCGGGATCAGATTAAGATTAAGGAAATCTGCTTACCGTCCGGCTATTCCATCCATCTTCCTAGCGAATGCCCGTTCGCTAGAGAGTAAGATGGATGATTTACGTGCACGGGTCCGATTCCAGCGAGAGATGAGGGAATGCAATATCCTGTGCTTCACCGAGACCTGGCTGAAACCAGTGACTCCCGATCACAGCATCTCTCCCTCCGACTCCTTCACCATCTTCAGAGCGGATCGTACAGAAGCCTCCGGGAAGAGCATCGGCGGGGGGCTATGCCTTATGACCAACAACGGCTGGACTAGCCCCGGGGAAGTGAAGATACTCTCCCGTTCATGCTCTCCCGACTGGGAAAACCTCACAATCCAATGTCGTCCGTTCCATCTTCTGCGCGAATTCACTGCAGTGATAATGACTGCAGTGTACATCCATCCCCAGGCGAACGTCGGCAGGGCGCTAGGGGAACTACACGACCATCTGAACGCGCACCAGATCAAGCATCCGGACGCAGCCATGATCGTAGCCGGGGATTTCAATCAGGCAAATCTGAAGAAAGTCATGCCGTCTTTCTTCCAGCACATCGTCTGCTCCACAAGGGGAGGAAATACACTCGACCACTGCTACACCCCGTTTGGAGGCTGTACCGGCTCCACCATTAGCGGGAGCAACAAACACGTCGGATCATGCCGCCATCTTTTTGGTCCCAGCGTATAAACAGAGATCACGTGACGCCGTCGTGTCACGTGAGGTAAAAAAATGGGACGACCAATCAGAGGCCACGTTTCAAGACGCACTAGATGACGCCGACTGGGGAATGTTCAGGAGGAGTAACAGTGACGTCAGCGATTTCACAGACGCTGTAGTGTCATTCATAACAACACTGGCTGATACTATCGTCCCCACAAAGAAGGCGAGGGTGTTCCCAAACCAGAAACCATGGGTGGACAGTACCATCAGAGCAGCCCTGAACTCTCGCACCACTGCTTATAACCGGGGCAGAGAGTCAGGAAACATGGAAGAGTACAAGACAACAGTCTACACTCTGCGCAAGGCTGTCAAACTTGCTAAGAGGACGTATGCCGACAAGATGGAGGCACAAATGGCACAGAATGACACAAGAGGCTTATGGCAGGGACTGAGGGCTATAACTGACTACAAAGTCAGCGCCCCCTCAATGGGGAGCGACAACGCCTCCCTTGCGGACCAGCTCAACACCTTTTATGCGCGGTTTGGTGCAAACAGTGGCACTGCTAGCCCAACGGCTAGTGACGTCACTGGTGCGCCGGCTGTTGTGGAGGGGGGGGGCATCTGCGGAGGGGGGGGGGCGCTCTCTCATTGACGGTACACAGTGTGAGAAGAGCATTTATGCAGGTGAACACCAGGAAGGCTGCTGGCCCAGAAGGTATAACAGGACGCATACTTAAGTCCTGTGCCAACCAGCTTGCCCCAGTGTTCACCGCCATATTTAATCAATCCCTGGCGGAGTCGGTGGTCCCTGCCTGCTTCAAGATGTCTACCATCATCCCTGTACCGAAGAAACCCTCCCCAACATGTCCAAATGACTACAGACCGGTGGCACTCACCTCTGTGGTCATGAAATGTTTTGAGAGGCTGGTCAAGGACCACATTTGTGCCTCCCTCCCCAGTGATATGGACCCTATGCAATTTGCATACAGGACAAACAGGTCCACTGACGACGCGGTCTCCCAGGTACTGCACAGCACCCTCTCCCACCTTGACCGTCAGAAGGGGGGCTATGTGAGACTGTTGTTCATTGACTACAGCTCAGCGTTCAACACCATAGTCCCCACCAGACTGGTGGACAAGCTGATCGAGCTGGGTCTGAGCTCCGCCCTGAGCGCCTGGGTACTGGACTTTCTGAGTGAAAGGCCCCAGGCGGTCAGGGTGGGGGGTCAGACCTCCAACACCATCACCCTGAGTATCGGGTCCCCCCAGGGCTGTGTCCTGAGCCCCCTGCTGTATTCACTATACACACATGATTGTGTGGCCAAGTTCAGCTCCAACTCCATAGTGAAGTTTGCGGACGACACAGTTGTGGTGGGGCTGATCTCGGACAACGACGAGAAGGCCTACCGGGAGGAGGTTGAGGTACTAGAACGCTGGTGCCAGGACAACAGCCTGCTCCTGAACATTGGTAAAACCAAGGAGCTGATCATGGATTTTAGGAGAACACAGCAGGGGACACACACACCACTGAGGATAAACGGGGCTACCGTGGACAGGGTGAGCAGCTTCAAGTACCTGGGGGTCCACATCTCAGAGGACCTGACATGGACAACACACATAGACTCAGTCGTAAATAAGGCGAAGCAGCGCCTCTACCACCTGAGCAGTGTTAATTTTGTCAACTAAAATGATGACGAAAGATGTTCGTCAACGAAGGTTTTTTTCATGACGACAACGATACGTGACGTCACGTTATTGAAGACCATGTGACACTAACGTGACTATATAGTTTTTTTTTTTTTTTAACAATATATTTATTGGGTTTTAGTTTGCAAATTACAACATGTATATCAGCAGAGCAGTATTCAGCAAACATTTTCACCCCGTTCTCCCTCCCCTAACCCCACCCCACAAAATAATAATTAACTTCAAAAACAGGTTCACATAGGAAGGATACAGATTTAAATAAAAAATAAACATAAATAAATAATAATACAACCAAAATGTTTTACACATTAAGTAAAGGGTGTTTCTTGTCGTTTTTACACAATGATAAGAGTTGTCCCACAGTACTCCCCCTAATCCCGTTCTTGTTGAAGCAAGTTCCCAACATTCGTATTATGCTTTAAGAAGTACACAAATGGTCCCCAGGCATTATCAAAAATGTTTTGTTTACGTCTAACAATATACACCATCTTTTCCATTGACATATTTGAAGCCATTTCTTTAATCCACATACCAATTCTTGGTCCATCAACATTTTTCCAATTAAGAGCTATTACACGTTTTGCTTGTAACGTGACTATATAGTTAATTAAATATCGTTGACCACAACTGAGGACACAAACATTTTATTAAAAAAAAACAGGACGAAATTTCTCTTCATGTATGTTGATATTGTTGACTAAAACAAGACGAGACAAAATAATTATAACTTTTCTTAATGCCATCGTCCCGACAGAGCAGTGTGACAGGGAGTTCTGTTATTAGCATTAGCTGAAGAGCAATTTGAAAAGCTAGTTTTAGCTTAACGTTACCTTGGCTAAAGTTGGGACTATGCATAATTCAGCTGCAGACCTGCAAGCAAAGTACAGCAAGTTGGCAAAGGAGTATTCCAAGGTAAATCACTTTTTCACCATTAACGTTACATTGTTTGTATTTCCATCTAGCTCGCGTTAACTAGTGGCTAACCTAGCTCACGCTAATGTGGTCACTGATCGACCTCTCGCACACAATTAATGACATGTTGCGGACAGCCATACCGGTGACAATGTTTAGCTTTTAGTGCCAAATGATAAGAGTCTGAGGCGGAGTCTCAAAAGAGAATGTTGAATATTTATTTTGCATTAAAAATCACAACAGAGCCTCTGCTACTACAGTAGCTAACCTAAACGGAGCCGACTGGATAGGAAGTGCAACAACGTATAACCTCTGTGTGGAACCAATGTGCCAACAACCTTTCCGTGGGTGAACTCATTGAGCATAGTTCTCAATTAATGATACTAATACTAATCTATACAATCACCTGTTGTTGAACAAATACCATTACTTTCTAGTTATTACTAAAAAACAGTATATATAAAACAGTAGCTGTAAAAAAAGAAAAAAGAAAAAAATAGTTTTATAATCTATCTAACATTTTTCTTTTTTAAATGTATGCACTGGTATCGGATCAGTATAACCAGACCTAGACCACCTCTAACTCTAACTGAAGCGTCTTACACATGGAAACGTGGGATCTGCACCGACACCGTGGTCTCCGTCATGGCGTCCAGCCAGCCGGTCAGCTTCCTCTGATCCATGCCCACCTCGATCTGAGCATCACAGAGACAGACATACCTGGCATGGGTTCGAGTAATGTTTTCCCAGATTGAGTACTTGCATGAATTATGAATAGGGGGTGAAAGGGGTTAACAGTCTGTAGTGTGGTAGTGAAAGCAAGGCAAGAAGAGATAATGTGTCTTATTAAGTTATTTCTCCATTCACAGATCGACAGCGCGTGTATCACTTGTGCCGCCGACTCAGATTCCCCTAGGTTAAAAAATAAATACGCAATTTAAATCAGAATATGTTCCATGTTGACTATTTCTGACTTCTGACAAGTTTTTTTCCATTAACTAAAAATAGACAAAAATGTCATCCGTTTTCGTCGACTAAATCTAGACTAAAACAAAAAAGACAAAATTGAGACAAAAACTGACTAAGACTAAAATGCTCAGACATTTAGTTGACTAAAACTGACTAAACAAAAATAAATGAAGATGACTAAATATGATGAAAACGAAAAAGGAGCACTTGACACATGACTTAGACTAAAACTAAAATGAAAATAGCTGCCAAAATTAACACTGCACCTGAGACAGTTAAGGAAGTTCAGAGTATCGGGGAAGATACTCCAGTCCTTCTACTCCGGAGCTGTAGAGAGCATCTTGACTGGAAACATCACTGGTATGGAAACAGCATGGCACAGGACAAGAAGGCCCTACAGAGAGTGGTGCGCTCAGCTAAGCGTACTATGGGTATTGCACTACCACCCATGCAGGTCTTATATAACAAGAGGTGCAAATCCAGAGCCTGCAGAATAATGAAAGACCCTCACCACCCCAACAACAGCCTGTTCAAGCTGCTGCGGTCAGGCAAACGCCTGCGAACCCCAGCTACTAGGACAGAACGGCTGAGGCTCAGCTATACTCACTGTATAGTATACACTCACACACTAGCAGTCACTTTAGCATGAACACACACACACACATGCTGCACACGCTCACACTCAACGGTCACTTTACACAATGAAAGGTCACTTTAAAAACAAGAACGGGAGTGGTTCTTGTATAGTAAACAGATGGATATAGCAAGCTAGCATAAAGACACATAGTATAACTGTAGATTGTATAGTATAGCATTGTATAGTAGTGTACATAAGACCCAGTGCCTCATCCGTACAGTATACAGAATATTGCACTATCGCAGGACCTTAGCATGTCTTACCATGCTTTTTGTAAACTTTATGTACATATACCTGTTATGACTTATTCTTATTACTTGTATTATTGCACAAATGTCTTATTCTCATCCTATTCTTATTATTGCACAATCGTTGCGGGCAAGACCCCCCGCATTTCACTGTATACTTGTATGCCGTGACAAATAAAACTCTTGACTTGACTTGACATGAGGGTCATCCTTTAGAGCAGGGGTCTCAAACTCAATTTACCTGGGGGCCGCTGGAGGTAGAGTCTGGGTGAGGCTATATATATATTGTCAAATATTCCACAAAAAAAGGGTTTCAAGTATTCAAAAAAATAGTACAACTGATCCAATCTTCTCAATCTTTAGCAATAACATTTCAGAACATGAACAGTTCTTCAGAACATGAATGGTTCTTCAGAACATAGGCTTCTCAGTGGTGTCAGTGGACTCATCCACAGCTATGGAAATGCACTGTGCAGTTTTCTTTTATTCTATCACAAAGCTGTTTAATCAAATCACCAGCCAGTATTTCAGTTATTCTGGTTGCTGTGCTATCTGAGGGGGATTTGCTTTTGTTTGCCTTCAAACATGGTCTCCATCACTTCAGTCATACATTATTTTCAAATTGCCACCCTTCACAAGAGCTACCGTTTCTTGGCATAATAGTCACATTGGTTTGGTGCTGGATGAACGCATATTTTTCAGTCCATTCACCTTTGAATTCCAGTCGACTTTTCTTTTACTGACCATCTTTGAAAATGCCATATTTTTCTGCTGGCTGCCTGCTGGCGAAACTAGGCTAGTAGCTACATTTATCTCACGGAGATAAAACTGGGAGCGAGTTTACTGTATATGCGCTGTCAACTCTGCTCTGACTGTTTAAGACCCGCCCTACTCTGCCTCTGATTCGCAGAATGTGGGTGAGGGGGGAAAACACTGACGGGACGCTGAATGTGATTGGACCAGACCCGTACACAGACGCAGACAGACAGTGGCAGTGCAGCCGGACATGCAGAGCACTGCTCGCAGTCAGAGGAGAGAGCGAGGATGCATTTGCCTTCCACTTTACTTGATATCACTCCGTCCGGAATCACGTTTCAACCAAGTCACTAACGTAACGTTGCTGTCATGAGCCTGCGCTATGGTAGCCTACAAGTGATAAAATAAATAAAACGTCCAACTCTCGCGCAACGACTCGGCAAACAGTTGCGCGCGGGCCGCATTAACACTAAACTTTGATGTCAAGTAGGGGGCCGCAAAATATCATCCCTTGGGCCGCAATTGGCCCGCGGGCCGCGAGTTAGAGACCCCTGCTTTAGAGTATTAATACTCGAAAAATATCCGTTTAAGGTAGATTTAGAGCAGATAAAAAATATGTGATTAATTTGCGATTAATCGCGAGTTAACTATGGACAATCATGCGATTAATCAGATTAAATATTTGAATCGATTGACAGCCTTAGTAAATACCCTACTATAAGGCCATGATCAGTTTGGCCGTTTCTTTTTCCTCATCAAACCAATGCACCTGTGAGCGTCACTAGTTCACACAGAACACGGTTGCCAGGTGCAATACATCTAGAGTTGAGACAGGTTCAACTTGGAGTGCTCCTAAATTGTGAGATGCGTGCGACAAAACCATTGAAAACAACAGAAAAAAATATGCAGGGGCTTTCAGGGTAAAATCCTATGTGATCACAGCCTAAGACACCCGACCTACAGTGACCTGAAATGTATTAACACGTTCCTGCCTGTATCCTTGATTTGCTGCCTCGTTGCCGTGGCGACAGGGACATAGTCATTGTCAGGGGTGTAAAAAGTAGCCAGAAATTATACTTAAGTGAAAGTATGGGTACCGTCTCAAAATCATACTCAAGTAAAAGTCAGAGTATCTGGCTAAAAACACACTTGAGTAAAAGTAAAAAAAAAAAAAAAAAAAAAAAGAAAAAAACGTAAATGTAAGTAAATGTACTTAAGTTAAAGTAAAAACCTTTTTTCTGACCGTCTATTCTTCTGATAGCAGGTGTTTAATCAAAAATCCCCGCTTTCTAGTCTTGCACAAAGACCAATCAGCATGGGTATGGGCGGGTTCATTTTCCATTGATGGAGATTTAATTGGCTGTTTTTAAATAATGAGCGGCCGCAGGATTAATACCGTTAGCGTTAGTTCGCCCAGAGAAACAAATATACTAATTAAAATAGTTGGACCTGCGAGATTTGTACTTTGTACTTTGTAGGTCTGCATTTTAAATGTAAGGAGTAAATAGTATGTTTTTTCTCTCTCTCTGAAATGTAATTGAGTAAAAGTACAAGTACCTAATAATACTTGAGTAAAGTACAAATCCCCCAAAAACAGTACTTAAGTATTGTAACGAAGTACAATTACTCAAGTACTTTACACCCCTTAGGCCCGGGGACACACAGGATGCTGAATCGCTGTGAAGCGACAATTCTTGAGTGAGCAGAGGCCTCACACCATGAAGAACAGGAGCCTGACTGTTCACACCAGAAGAACAGGAGCCTGACTGTTCACACCATGAAGAACAGGAGCCTGACTGTTCACACCATGAAGAGCAGGAGCCTGACTGTTCACACCATGAAGAGCAGGAGCCTGGCTGTTCACACCATGAAGAACAGGAGCCTGACTGTTCACACCATGAATAACAGGAGCCTGACTGTTCACACCATGAAGAACAGGAGCCTGACTGTTCAGACCATGAAGAACAGGAGCCTGACTGTTCACACCATGAAGAACAGGAGCCTGACTGTTCACACCATGAAGAGCAGGAGCCTGACTGTTCACACCATGAAGAACAGGAGCCTGACTGTTCACACCATGAAGAACAGGAGCCTGACTGTTCACACCATGAAGGGCAGGAGCCTGACTGTTCACACCATGAAGAACAGGAGCCTGACTGTTCACACCATGAAGAACAGGAGCCTGACTGTTCACACCATGAAGAGCAGGAGCCTGACTGTTCACACCATGAAGAACAGGAGCCTGACTGTTCACACCATGAAGAACAGGAGCCTGACTGTTCACACCATGAAGGGCAGGAGCCTGGCTGTTCACACCAGAGGAGCAGGAGCCTGGCTGTTCACACCATGAAGGGCAGGAGCCTGGCTGTTCACACCATGAAGAGCAGGAGCCTGACTGTTCACACCATGAAGGGCAGGAGCCTGGCTGTTCACACCATGAAGAGCAGGAGCCTGACTGTTCACACCATGAAGAACAGGAGCCTGACTGTTCACAGCAGAAGAGCAGGAGCCTGACTGTTCACACCATGAAGAGCAGGAGCCTGACTGTTCACACCATGAAGAGCAGGAGCCTGACTGTTCACACCAGAAGAACAGGAGCCTGACTGTTCACACCATGAAGAGCAGGAGCCTGACTGTTCACACCAGAAGAACAGGAGCCTGACTGTTCACACCATGAAGAGCAGGAGCCTGACTGTTCACACCATGAAGAACAGGAGCCTGACTGTTCACACCATGAAGAACAGGAGCCTGACTGTTCACACCATGAAGAGCAGGAGCCTGACTGTTCACACCATGAAGAACAGGAGCCTGACTGTTCACACCATGAAGAACAGGAGCCTGACTGTTCACACCATGAAGAACAGGAGCCTGACTGTTCACACCATGAAGAACAGGAGCCTGACTGTTCACACCATGAAGAGCAGGAGCCTGGCTGTTCACACCATGAAGAACAGGAGCCTGACTGTTCACACCATGAAGAACAGGAGCCTGACTGTTCACACCATGAAGAACAGGAGCCTGACTGTTCACACCATGAAGAACAGGAGCCTGGCTGTTCACACCATGAAGAGCAGGAGCCTGGCTGTTCACACCATGAAGAGCAGGAGCCTGGCTGTTCACACCATGAAGAGCAGGAGCCTGACTGTTCACACCAGAAGAGGAGGAGCCTGACTGTTCACACCATGAAGAGCAGTAGCCTGGCTGTTCACACCATGAAGAACAGGAGCCTGGCTGTTCACACCATGAAGAGGAGGAGCCTGACTGTTCACACCATGAAGAACAGGAGCCTGACTGTTCACACCATGAAGAACAGGAGCCTGGCTGTTCACACCATGAAGAACAGGAGCCTGGCTGTTCACACCAGAAGCCCTTTCTCCATACTGGTCAACAAGAGCTGCTGCTCCCCATTGTGCCAATCATAGGGCGTAGACAGAGGCACTTGCCGAGAAAATAGACCAGATGCCAAAATGATCACGGAAGATCGCGAGCCGGCCATGGAGCTCTGTACCATGGCGGCGCAGCTGGTAAGAATGGTCCAAGCGGTTAACATTGGCACCGATAGGAAACTGGCTGCTCTTCCCGGCACGGCTGTGGCGTCCGGTGTGTCTCTGGTGTTAAGCAGGCAGCGGCGGCAGCTCCAGATGCTCAGAGGCTCCTTGTCCTGGTGCAGCTGAAAGAGGGCCAACGAGGTTAATGCACCCAGGGAGGGATAAGCAACCAGCTGTTGGCCTTCTATAACGTTTAAAAACCTCCTCTCCTCCATCCATCCACCCATCCCTGCCCTGCCCTCCATCTACCCTGCTCTTTCTCCCTCCCTCCCTTCCTCCCCCTCATCCTCTCTTCCTCTGAAAAGAAGAAAGGCTAGGCAATAAAAAAGCGTTCAAACGGCGAAACATCTGCTGGGACCATTTTCAGCGTTGGGCCGAGAGCGTCTTAACTCCTCCTGAGTAACACAATGCGTTGCCTTTTTCTGGGCAGGGTCGTCGGGGACTTAGCGGGAGATAAGAGCAGATAATGGCGGGATGGAGGAGTCTGGGCTGCGTCTGCACTATCAGGGGGTCGGCACGGAGACGAGGGAGGGATGAGAGGCGCTGTGGGGCGCGGGAGGGGGGTCCAACGGGGCAAGAGCAAAGTGGTTTGATAAACAATGCCTAGGCATTAACATGGTAATCTGAGCATGCCTTTATTTCAATAAAGATGTAGGTTATATTGGGGGAGGGGCCGTGTGTGTGTGAATGTGTCATGGATAAAGGAGCATGCAGGAGCTCTTGTTAATGTAAGTATGGCCCTGTAGCGACAACATGACAAGTTAATGTGCTAAGCGGCTTATATTTTTGTTCCTTTCTGCATTACACCGCGTGTTTTAACATTCTGCGTATTTCATGGGATGGGTGGTAACTTGAAGTACAGTACCTTCTGTGTAGTTCCAATGTACATTGCAGCTTAGAAGGTCATTTAGAGCCAATGTGCAATGCGGTGTATTCATTATGATTTGAATGTCTTGGTTAAGCCACCTGTGAAAATGGGGCAAAAGTATTCGGCCAATTCCATCAGGCTTTGTATCCAACTGTACATTTTCATGATACCTTTTCTCCTGGTCTACAAGATACACTACACCACTGGGATACCCATGTACATGTCGAAATACTTCCCAAAGGTCAGTGAATTCCACGCCCACAACACCAGCGGGAGTCCCACAAATCATGCTCAACCAAGACCTGGGCTTGAACTATGACCTCTGCCAGTGGGTCTTGGACTTCCTGACGGGTAGACCCCAGGTGGTAAGAGCAGGCAACTGCACCTCCTCATCCATCACGCTCAACATAGGGGCCCCCCAGGGCTGTGTTCTGAGTCCCCTCCTCTACTCACTGTACAAACATGACTGTGTGGCACAGCGGAACAACAACACAATCATCAAATTTGCTGATGACACAGTAGTGGTGGGCCTGATCTCTGCCAACGACGAGAGGGCCTACCTGGAAGAGGTAGAGAATCTGTCGCAGTGGTGTCAGGAGAACTGCCTCTCCCTGAACGTCAGCAAAACAAAAGAGATAATTGTGGACTTCAGGAGGTCGGGGGTCAAGGACTACAGCCCCCTCAGCATCGACGGGGCACCGGTTGAGAGAGTGAACAGTTTCAAGTACCTCGGAGCCCACATATCCGAGGACTTGACATGGACCACACACATTGACAGTGTTGTGAAGAAGGCACGACAACGCCTCTACTTCCTCAGGCGCCTAAGGAAGTTCCAAGTCAGTCAGAAGATCCTTAGGAACTTCTACTCATGCACAATAGAGAGCATCCTGACTGGCAACATCACCTCCTGGTTTGGGAATAGCACTGCACAAGACAGTAGCAGACTACAAAGAGTGACACGTTCAGCCGAACGCACAATTGGAGGGGGGCTTCCCACCCTCCAGAACATTTATAACAAGCGGTGCAGGGGGAAGGCTAAGAGAATCATCAAGGACTCCAGCCACCCGAACAACTGCCTCTTTGAACTGCTGCGGTCAGGCAAGCAATACCGGAGTCTTAAGGCGAGCACAGAAAGACTCAGAAGGAGCTTCTATCCCCAGGCCATCAGGCTGCTCAACGAACAATAAACACTATGCAGCAACCATCAAACGCACACAGCACACACATCCACACGCACACACTCACTTTAAACGGGCAACTCACTGCAGCACCCACTTTACACACTTTAGAACACCTAAACACACTTTACACTTTATATTTATTGGTAAAGGATTTGCACTACAACTCGCACACCTTACTGTAAATTGTACCTAAATTGTACCTCATCCCATTTCTGCTCTGCACTATATAGTATTGTATATTAGTACATTGCATAGTATATTGTATATTGTATGGTAACTCAGTTACTTCTATTCTGCATCGAACATTGTACATATGTCTATACTGAACACTGTGACCTCTATTTTTACTTCTATTTTACATGCTATACTATTTTATTTCATACTATCTTGTCTAACACAGTCTGGAGCGAAACAGTAAGAAGCATTTTGTATAAAAGTATTCTGTACTTCTGTATGACAACTATTAAAGAAACTTGAAACTTGAAACTAGCCATTATAGCGTGTTGTTGTTGTTTGTTGTCGAACCAGCTAAGACAGAGTATAGCCTACCCTTCGAGAAGCTTTGTGGTCCAGACTCCAGGCTTGAACTTTCCATAAAAGTGTCCATATAAATCTATTTAGTTAGATCCAACACTGTCTGAATGTACAGTATCTTGTGATTATTATCAATTTCCGACAACTACTAGTAGCCCCTCGAGGCAATAGCATATATCTGCAGAGCCAGAGCCCAACGTCTGGGGACGCAATGTCACGTGCCACTCTCAGCCAATAGAGTGACTACATCGGGCACTCGAGCAAGCGCCCTCTGGTATCGTATTTGACAGCGCTATGTTGTACGTACGTATTTATTTATACGTATTTGCATTTTGCCCTGTGAGTTGCGCACTTACGGCGGAGCAGAAATGAGCGCCCATGAAAACGGAGTGGAGGGGGCTAGGCGCTGGGGGATGAATAGGCTGCTTCCTCCTCACGCAAATAATTCTTTCTTCTTCTTCTTTTAACCAGGGAGGGCGGCGCTCTAGCGCCCATAGTGGACGAACCGCCACTGACTGCTCTATACATTACGGTCTATTTTAGAGCATTTGTTTTTGTAGAGGTAAAGCATGAATCTAATGCTTGCCTTGTGGTATATCCATGTCTCATATTAGTTGGGTACAGTTGTGACTGTGAGTGCAAACCCTCCGGTTTCCCAGTATTCCAGATATTAAACAAAAAAGTTACCAGGCTACATGCCATCCTCTGTTTCACTGTCATCCAGGTCAGCGCAGCATGCATCCCTCCAACACTACTCCGTCCTCACAGAGCAGCACAGAGCGAGGCGTGCCGCCCTGTTCTGAGCCAGCTGGAATTTGTGCAGGTCAAGCCTTTTCTTGCAGAGAGGCGTAATAAACATTGGTGTTGTTTATTTACGAAGTCCTTATTGAAAAGCTACCACCTTACATCATTTAATGTTGCTGGATTTTAACTTTGGACCCTATCTGACTCGCTCAAATGGCTGGCTTGTGTTTTAAGGTCCCCTGAGCATGCTCTGAGCTTGAAAGGTCTGCCTTTTCCTTTAATGCCCCAGACTCATGGAACATCAACACACTTTAAAGACCACTACTCTTCCAACCTATGTACAATTAAAAACCATGACCACTAACTAGGGATGCTCGATATTGGCTTTTTTACCGATACCGATATTCCGATATTGTCCAACTCTTAATTTCCGATACCGATATATGCAGGGTTTCCCCCCCCCAAAAAACTGAATAATTTTAGGTAACTAATAATTTCACTGGATATTTATATAACAAATATTGTTATTGTTTTTTTTTTTTTTTTTACCGATACCGATATTTTCCGATATCACATTTTACTGCCGATATCGGCCGATAATATCGGTCGGCCGATAATATCGGACATCCCTACCACTAACCACTATATATCAATCTATAAGTGATTTCCCCTGCTTTCATTTTTGTTTTGATCTTGTTGTTACTACTTTTTTTTTTTTACGTCATTGTAAATGAGGGCTGTGAGTTTTACATAAAGATGTATTATGACATGAGCTGACATACTGTATATCTAGGTACCCTCCACTGTCACTAAGTACAATGAAATACAGCCCGCTCTTTGTACTAGCATTATTAACATTTTAATAGCTATTGTAAATTGCAGTCCGAAAATAGCCTGGGTCATTAATGACTGTCACGCAGTCATTTTAACTATGACATTATCTCCAATGTCATTCACTTGTGTAAATCTACCTTCTCTATTTAGCAGCTCTGGCATGGGTCTGGGTTTCATTGGGTCATTCATTGTTTCATTGAACATATTTGTAAGGATGGTTAGTGAGGGTGGTATTAGTGGTGTTGTTGGTAGTAGTGGTGGTGTTAGTGGGGATGGTGGTGTTAGTGGGGTAGTAGTAGTGGTGGTGGTGTTAGTGGGGGTAGTATCAGTGGTGGGTAGTGGTGATGATAGTAGTCATAGTGGTGGTGGTGGTATTAGTGCCGGTGATGGTAGTAGTGGTGGTGGTGTTAGTGGGGGTAGTATCAGTGGTGGGTAGTGGTGATGATAGTAGTCATAGTGGTGGTGGTGGTATTAGTGCCGGTGATGGTAGTAGTGGTGGTGGTGTTAGTGGGGGTAGTATCAGTGGTGGGTAGTGGTGATGATAGTAGTCATAGTGGTGGTGGTGGTCTTAGTGGTGATGGTAGTAGTGGTGGTGGTGTTAGTGTGTTAGTGGGGGTGGTATCAGTGGTGGGTAGTGGTGATGGTAGTGAGTTTTTAAACCAGATAGATAGACAGTATAGCACAGTTTAGTATAGTATTGCAGTTTAGCATAACAGGATAATATAGCATAGTATTACAGTATAGGCTAGTAGGAGTATAGTAATATAGTATAGCAGCTTAACATATAATAATAATAATAATATATTAAAATAACAGTATATATATAAAACAATATTGTATAATACTGTGTACCAATATAATATAGTGTAGTATAAATAGTATGATTTAGTTATAGTATAATACAATTAAAATAATACAATTATATAGTAGATACAAGATACAAGATACAAGAGTTTTATTTGTCACAGCATACAAGTATACAATGAAATGCGGGGGGTCTTAGTATAATAGTATAGTATATAGAAGTATAATATAGAATAATACATTATATACATATATAGATAAATATGTGTGTGGGTGTGTGTATAAATGAATGAACCTCAATAAATATGCAATTTAACTGATAGACACACAACATGTATTTATTTATGTTAATTTAATAGTGTTTCCATTTCTGCAAAATAAGTATGTACATTTTGTTTGGTTTGGTAAACATTGCACTATGAACAGTCTATCAGTGTACTGTATGTGTGTGGGGGCAGGTACAATAAGAATTGTCTTCTTCCTGTTCCTTTCGGCCATGGAATTTAGTGGATCATATTAAATGAACTATATGTACTGTTGGACTGTAACAGTTACATGTACGAATAAATAAAAGATTTATGAAAGATTTATGAAAACCGGGGAACAGCCAACAAGCCCTGGTCAGAAGACCTGAGAGATCTACTAGGGGTGTAAGGACGCATTAGGTCGCAGATGTACAAGTGCCTGACTATGAAGTGCTCTGTAGGTGATGACCAGAACCTTAACTGTGGCATGACTTTCTGGACCTAGTCAGCAGCCTTGCGGCTGCATTTTGGACCATTTGTAGATGGCCCAGGGTGGATGCATCTAGGCAAGGGAACAGGGAGTTACAGTAGCCCAGGGTGGATGCATCTAGGCAAGGGAACAGGGAGTTACAGTAATCCAGGGTGGATGCATCTAGGCAAGGGAACAGGGAGTTACAGTAATCCAGGGTGGATGCATCTAGGCAAGGGAACAGGGAGTTACAGTAATCCAGAGTGGATGCATCTAGGCAAGGGAACAGGGAGTTACAGTAATCCAGAGTGGATGCATCTAGGCAAGGGAACAGGGAGTTACAGTAATCCAGAGTGGATGCATCTAGGCAAGGGAACAGGGAGTTACAGTAGTCCAGGGTGGATGAAACAAGGGAACAGAGAGTTACAGTAGTCCAGGGTGGATGAAACAAGGGAACAGGGAGTTACAGTAGTCCAGGGTGGATGAAACAATGGAACAGAGAGTTACAGTAATCCAGGGTGGATGAAACAAGGGAACAGAGAGTTACAGTAATCCAGGGTGGATGCATCTAGGCAAGGGAACAGGGAGTTACAGTAATCCAGAGTGGATGCATCTAGGCAAGGGAACAGGGAGTTACAGTAATCCAGAGTGGATGCATCTAGGCAATGGAACAGGGAGTTACAGTAATCCAGAGTGGATGCATCTAGGCAAGGGAACAGGGAGTTACAGTAATCCAGGGTGGATGCATCTAGGCAAGGGTTCAGGGAGTTACAGTAATCCAGGGTGGATGAAACAAGGGAACAGAGAGTTACAGTAGTCCAGGGTGGATGAAACAAGGGAACAGGGAGTTACAGTAGTCCAGGGTGGATGAAACAAGGGAACAGAGAGTTACAGTAGTCCAGGGTGGATGAAACAAGGGAACGGGGAGTTACAGTAGTCCAGGGTGGATGAAACAAGGGAACAGGGAGGTACAGTAGTCCAGGGTGGATGAAACAAGGGAACAGAGAGTTACAGTAGTCCAGGGTGGATGAAACAAGGGAACAGGGAGTTACAGTAGTCCAGGGTGGATGAAACAAGGGAACAGGGAGTTACAGTAGTCCAGGGTGGATGAAACAAGGGAACAGGGAGTTACAGTAGTCCAGGGTGGATGAAACAAGGGAACAGGGAGTTACAGTAGTCCAGGGTGGATGAAACAAGGGAACAGGGAGTTACACTAGTCCAGGGTGGATGAAACAAGGGAACAGAGAGTTACAGTAATCCAGGGTGGATGAAACAAGGGAACAGAGAGTTACAGTAGTCCAGGGTGGATGAAACAAGGTAACAGGGAGTTACAGTAGTCCAGGGTGGATGAAACAAGGGAACAGGGAGTTACAGTAATCCAGGGTGGATGAAACAAGGGAACAGGGAGTTACAGTAGTCCAGGTGGATGAAACAAGGGAACAGAGAGTTACAGTAGTCCAGGTGGATGAAACAAGGGAACAGAGAGTTACAGTAGTCCAGGGTGGATGAAACAAGGGAACAGGGAGTTACAATAGTCCAGGGTGGATGAAACAAGGTAACAGAGAGTTACAGTAGTCCAGGGTGGATGAAACAAGGGAACAGAGAGTTACAGTAGTCCAGGCGGGAGGAAACAAGGTAACAGAGAGTTACAGTAGTCCAGGGTGGATGAAACAAGGGAACAGGGAGTTACAGTAATCCAGGTGGGATGAAACAAGGTAACAGAGAGTTACAGTAGTCCAGGGTGGATGAAACAAGGGAACAGGGAGTTACAGTAGTCAGGTGGATGAAACAAGGTAACAGAGAGTTACAGTAGTCCAGGGTGGATAAAACAAGGGAACAGAGAGTTACAATAGTCCAGGCGGGATGAAACAAGGTAACAGAGAGTTACAGTAGTCCAGGGTGGATGAAACAAGGAACAGGGAGTTACAGTAGTCCAGGGTGGATGAAACAAGGGAACAGAGAGTTACAGTAGTCCAGGGTGGATGAAACAAGGGAACAGAGAGTTACAGTAGTCCAGGGTGGATGAAACAAGGGAACAGAGAGTTACAGTAGTCCAGGGTGGATGAAACAAGGGAACAGGGAGTTACAGTAGTCCAGGGTGGATGAAACAGGGAACAGGGAGTTACAGTAGTCCAGGGTGGATGAAACAAGGGAACAGGGAGTTACAGTAGTCCAGGTGGATGAAACAAGGGAACAGAGAGTTACAGTAGTCCAGGGTGGATGAAACAAGGGAACAGGGAGTTACAGTAGTCCAGGGTGGATGAAACAAGGGAACAGGGAGTTACAGTAGTCCAGGGTGGATGAAACAAGGGAACAGAGAGTACAGTAGTCCAGGGTGGATGAAACAAGGGAACAGGGAGTTACAGTAGTCAGGGGATGAAACAGGGAACAGGGAGTTACAGTAGTCCAGGGTGGATGAAACAAGGGAACAGAGAGTTACAGTAGTCCAGGGTGGATGAAACAAGGGAACAGAGAGTTACAGTAGTCCAGGGTGGATGAAACAAGGGAACAGGGAGTTCAGTAGTCCAGGGTGGAGAAACAAGGGAACAGGGAGTTACAGTAGTCCAGGGTGATGAAACAAGGGAACAGGGAGTTACAGTAGTCCAGGGTGGATGAAACAAGGGAACAGGAGTTACAGTAGTCCAGGTGGATGAAACAAGGGAACAGGGAGTTACAGTAGTTCCAGGGTGGATGAAACAAGGGAACAGGGAGTTACAGTAGTCCAGGTGGATGAACAAGGGAACAGGAGTACAGTAGTCCAGGGTGGATGAAACAAGGGAACAGAGAGTTACAGTAGTCCAGTGTGGATGAAACAAGGGAACAAAGAGTTACAGTAGTCCAGGGTGATGAAACAAGGGAACAGAGAGTTACAGTAGTCCAGGTGGATGAAACAAGGGAACAGGGAGTTACATAGTCCAGGGTGGATGAAACAAGGGAACAGGAGGTACAGTAGTCCAGGTGGATGAAACAAGGGAACAGGGAGTACAGTAGTCCAGGGTGGATGAAACAAGGGAACAGGGAGTTACAGTAATCCAGGGTGGATTAACAGGGAACAGGGATACAGTAGTCCAGGTGGATGAAACAAGGGAACAGAGAGTTACAGTAGTCCAGGGTGGATGAAACAAGGGAACAGGAGTTACAGTAGTCCAGGGTGATGAAACAAAAAACGCATGAATAATCATTCCAACTCAGACTGGGACACATCAGACCGACGTTTTGCTATATTACGCAGATGGAAAAAACTGGTACGTGTCAGTGACTTAATGTGGTGATCAAAGCGCATTTGCTGGTAAAAAATAACACCAAGGTTTCTGAGTTTAGACCTCAGAGTTGTTGAGAGGGTTCCCATGCAGGTGGCAACTTTTGAAGTGACTTTGTCTGAACTATAATAAGAACCTCAGCTTTATCTGCGTTTAACTGAAGGAAGTCGTTTTGAAGGAAGTCGTTTGCCATCCAATCCTTGACAGCAGTCAGACAGTCAAATAGGGCAGACAACTTTTCAGATTGGTCTGGCTTGAATGAGACGTACAGTTGGATATCATCTGCATAACAGTGGTACAAGACCTCTTTAAATGGGGTAATGATTATTCCCAGGGGGAGCATGTAAAGTGCAAACTGAATAGGTGCCAGAACAGAACCCTGAGGCACGCCACAGAACAGAACTCTGGGGCACAGAACAGAACCCTGGGGCACAGAACATAACAGAGCAGGGGGAGAGGGGGGGGAGGGGAGAGGGGAGAGGGGGAGATGGGGGAGGGGAGAGGGGAGAGGGGGAGAGAGGGGAGAGAGGGAGAGGGGGGAGGGAGAGGGGAGAGGGGAGAGGGGGGGAAGGGAGGGGGAGAGGGGGAGACGGGGAGAGGGGGGGAGGGAGAGGGAGAGGGGAGAGGGGGGAGAGGGGGAGAGGGGAGAGGGGAGAGGGGGGGAGGGGGAGGGGAGACGGGGAGAGGGGGGAGGGAGAGGGGAGAGGGAGAGGGGGGGAGGGGGAGAGGGGAGAGGGGGAGAGGGGGGGAAGGGGAGGAGAGGGGAGAGGGGGAGGGGGAGAGGGGGGAGGGGAGAGGGGAGAGGGAGAGGGTGAGAGGGGGAGAGGGGAGAGAAGAGAGGGGGAGGGGGGAGAGGGGAGATGGTGGAGGGGAGATGCTTGAGGGGAGAGGGGGAGAGGGGGAGAGGGGAGAGGGGGAGGGGAGTAATACAGTATGAGAATAATAACATTACATGGGTATACACATTTCCTTTAGATTGAACTTTGTACGTATATTATTAATTATAAATGTCTTGATTTTTAACATAAAGAAGACTTTTCTATGTAGGACATTTGTCCTGACTGAAGAATCTGTGAGCTACATTGTAATTCAAGTTTATGAGCATAACTGTGTGTGTGTGTGTGTGTGTGTGTGTGTGTGTGTGTGTGTGTGTGTGTGTGTGTGTGTGTGTGTGTGTGTGTGTGTGTGTGTGTGTGTGTGTGTGTGTGTGTGTGTGTGTGTGTGTGTGTGTGTGTGTGTGTGTGTGTGTGTGGTGTGTGTGTGTGTGTGTGTGTGCGTGCGTGCGTGCGTGCGTGCGTGTGTGTGTGTGTGAGGGGTTTGGTTTGGTTTGGTAGAGGCTTACGGAAGGGGTTGTGTTAGGCATGTAGTGGTCGTGGTTAAGTTAAGGCGTTATATGGAATTGGGGACTTTGCCACCTTCTTTGAGAAAAAGGTAGAGAATAATAGTAATAATAATAATAATAATAATAATAATAATAATAATAATAATAATAATAATAATAATAATAATACTAATCTATTTTATATAGCGCTTTTCCAGATGCTCAAAGACGCTTTACATGGGTAGAAGAAACAAAACTATGGCAAAACAAAAACAGAACAAAAATAATACATAAATAAATAAATAATAAATACATGACAAAATAAAATAAAACCGACAGAATTAGAGGTCAAAAGCAAGATTGAAAAGGTGGGTTTTGAGGGCTGATTTAAAAGATGTCACAGTGTTTGCATCACAGATATGGCTGGGGAGGGCATTCCAGAGGGAGGGGGCAGCAGCAGCAAAGGCCCTGTCGCCCCAGGTCTGGAGCAAGGTTGTTGAGGGCTTTAAATGTGATGAGAAGTATTTAAAATTGTATCCTGTATTTGATCGGAAGCCAATGGAGATCGTGGAGGACAGGGGTGATGTGATCAGAGCGACGGTGGAGGTGAGCATGCGGGCAGCAGAGTTTTGGACATATTGGAGTTTATTGAGGATAGTGTTTGGTGAGCCGTAGAGGATGCTGTTACAGTAATCCAGTCTTCCAGGAGAACATCCATTTCTCCCAACCCCCACCTACTCCAAGGACTGGGAACAACAAGAACCTCATCTTTAATAACTTTGTCGTCTTTTTCTCCACCTTTCTCCACAGATGCTGAAGTTCTGACACTGTGATCAGGTCACACCAGCTGGAGCCGATACCCTCACAATTCCACCAGAACAGTGCACCTGCAACCATCGACTCCCTCCCTCAACTTCCAGAGTGGTCCCTGCCTCTAAAACAAGCTACCGTCACACCGCCCATCAACAAACCAACCCTGAACCCCACTTTTAACTATCTTCCTGTCTCTCCTCTCTTCTCTCTCTTCTCTCTAAATCACTTGACCCTCACCAGAGAAAGACAAGTGACCCCAAGAGAAACAGAAACGAAGAAGAAAAGTGAGAAAAAGGAGAGTGAAAGATGTGTGGCTACACTCCCCTATCCCTCTCTCTCTCCCTCCCTCCCTCTCTCACTCTCACTGTTCCCTCTAATTGCTGAACTCAAAAAGGAAGGGGGGGGGGGGGGTAGCTGAACGTAATCAGCTCTCTGACTACCTATCAGAACCACCTCCTGCACCCGGAACAGTCAGGCTTCAGGACGGGTCACTCCACCGAGACGGCCCTCATCGCAGTAACAACAATAATAATAATAATAATAATTCATTACATTTATTGTAAAGTGTAAAGTACTTGAGTAATTGTACTTTGTTACAATACTTAAGTACTGTTTTTGGGGATTTGTACTTTACTCAAGTATTATTAGGTTTGTATACTTGTACTTTTACTCAATTACATTTCAGAGGAAAAAAAACATACTTTTTACTCCTTACATTTAAAATGCAGACCTACAAAGTACAAATCTTGCAGGTCCAACCATTTTAATTAGTATATTTGTTTCTCTGGCCGAACTAACGTTAACGTTATTAATCCTGCGTCCGCTCTTTATTTAAAATCAGCCAATCAAATCCCCATCAATGGAAAATGAACCCGCCCATACCCATGCTGATTGGTCCTTGTGCAAGACTAGAAAGCGGGGATCTTTTGATTAAACACCTGCTATCAGAAGAATAGACAGTCAGAAAAGAAGTTTTAACTTAAACTTTTTAGTACTTAAGTACATTTAAAAGTAGAAACTTCTTAACTTTTACTCAAGTGTGTTTTTAGCCAGATACTCTGACTCTGACTCAGATTTTGAGACGGTACCCATACTTTCACTTAAGTATAATTTCTGGATACTTTTTACACCCCTGCGGGGGGGGGGGGGGGGGGGGGAGGTCATCAAAATTAAGCTGGCTGTTGGTTCTGCGGTGGTGGAACAAACATCCCACCAGTCAGGACAGATTATTTTTCTCACCCCAATTTAATCGTTATACCAATTCCTGCCCTGCTGTCGGTCTGGGGAGGGTGTAGACTACCACATGCTGCCCTACTGTCAGTCTGGGGAGGGTGTAGACTACCACGTGCTGCCCTACTGTCAGTCTGGGGGGGTGTAGACTACCACATGCTGCCCTACTGTCGGTCTGGGGAGGGTGTAGACTACCACATGCTGCCCTACTGTCAGTCTGTGGAGGGTGGAGACTACCACATGCTGCCCTACTGTCAGTCTGGGGAGGGTGTAGACTACCACATGCTGCCCTACTGTCTGGGGAGGGTGTAGACTATCACATGCTGCCCTACTGTCAGTCTGGGGAGGGTGTAGACTATCACATGCTGCCCTATTGTCAGTCTACCACATGCTGCCCTACTGTCGGTCTGGGGAGGGTGTATACTATCACATGCTGCCCTACTGTCAGTCTGGGGAGGGTGTAGACTACCAATGCTGCCCTACTGTCAGTCTGGTAGGGGGGGGGGGGGGGGTGGGGGACACTGTACACTGTACATTGGAATACTGACAAAGCCATACTTGGTAATTTACTGTACAACTGGGTTAGGACATTTGTAGGGGCCAGTTTCGAATTGCAGTCTCCCGTAGGTGTTCTTTGAGAGTGTTTTTGAAGGTGGGTAGTGATTCACATTCCTTTACAGCTTTGGGTAGGGCGTTCCACATTGATGTGGCATAATTGCGAAACGTATTTAGTCCCTTGTTTGACCCGAATCTAGGTTTAACATGATTTGTGGAGCTCCCTCTGGTGTTGTGATCATGGTATTCACTGACCTTTGGGAAGTATTTTGACATGTACATGGGTACCTTGGTCGTGTAGTGTATCTTGTAGACCAGGCCCATTGCAAGTTGCTGTACTCTGTCGTCTACTCTAAGCCATCCTAGGTTGTCAAAGTGGGCAGGGTGAGGTGGGTTCTAGGAGTCAGGTCAAGCAGTAGTCTGACTAGTGTGTTTTGAGATGTTTGTCATTTGTTTTTTAGTGCCTTTGAGGTGCTTTGGTACCATGAGGTGCAAGCATAGTCGTAGTACCCTTGAATGAGTGCTCCTGCCAGAGTCTTCAGGGTATTCTTGTTTACCAGAGAGGAGATCCGGTACAAGAATCGAGTTTGTTGGTTGACTTTTTTTATTACATTGGATGCCATTTTGTCACAGGAAATATTAGCCTCTAGGATGGAACCCAGGTAGGTAATTTCATCTTTCCTTGTGACAATATTGTCACCCACTGTAACTGAGAAGCCGTCGGTCTTGCTGAGTTTGTTATTTGAACCGAAGAGAATGGACTGCCCTACTGTCAGTCTGGGGAGGGTGTAGACTACCACATGCTGCCCTACTGTCAGTCTGGGGAGGGTGTAGACTACCACATGCTGCCCTACTGTCGGTCTGGGGAGGGTGTAGACTACCACATGCTGCCCTACTGTCGGTCTGGGGAGGGTGTAGACTACCACATGCTGCCCTACTGTCGGTCTGGGGAGGGTGTAGACTACCACATGCTGCCCTACTGTCGGTCTGGGGAGGGTGTAGACTACCACATGCTGCCCTACTGTCGGTCTGGGGAGGGTGTAGACTACCACATGCTGCCCTACTGTCGGTCTGGGGAGGGTGTAGACTACCACATGCTGCCCTACTGTCGGTCTGGGGAGGGTGTAGACTACCACATGCTGCCCTACTGTCGGTCTGGGGAGGGTGTAGACTACCACATGCTGCCCTACTGTCGGTCTGGGGAGGGTGTAGACTACCACATGCTGCCCTACTGTCAGTCTGGGGAGGGTGTAGACTACCACATGCTGCCCTACTGTCAGTCTGGGGAGGGTGTAGACTACCACATGCTGCCCTACTGTCGGTCTGGGGAGGGTGTAGACTACCCACATGCTGCCCTACTGTCAGTCTGGGGAGGGTGTAGACTACCACATGCTGCCCTACTGTCGGTCTGGGGAGGGTGTAGACTACCACATGCTGCCCTACTGTCGGTCTGGGGAGGGTGTAGACTACCACATGCTGCCCTACTGTCGGTCTGGGGAGGGTGTAGACTACCACATGCTGCCCTACTGTCAGTCTGGGGAGGGTGTAGACTACCACATGCTGCCCTACTGTCGGTCTGGGGAGGGTGTAGACTACCACATGCTGCCCTACTGTCAGTCTGGGGAGGGTGTAGACTACCACATGCTGCCATACTGTCTGTCTGGGGAGGGTGTAGACTACCACATGCTGCCCTACTGTCTGTCTGGGGAGGGTGTAGACTACCACATGCCTCCTTCAATATGTGTTGAGTCACCTGACCCTTCTTTTCACCTGACAGCGAGGAGGATCACACTATCTCCCCCAGATCCCCTCCCTGCTGAACAGGCCAGTATAGGAGTTGGTATTGCAATGACCAGGACTCATACCCCATCAGCTTCCCTCGCGTGAACACTGCCAATTGTGTTCATAGATGTGACTGACCAAGCCAGAAAATGTCAGGAATTGAACCCAGGTATTTTTCAATCAGTATCTGAATTACATTATTATTATTTTCTTTAAAAAAATAACCTTACTGTCTATACTACTTTGTATGCTACTACTGTATGCCTATATTAATATTACTATGCTACTATTTCTATAGACTATCTACCTGACCTTCGACCCCCATAGGTGTACCCGCCTGCTGATGTGCTATACAACATGTGTAAGTCGCTTTGTGTGTGTGAG
>NC_140179.1:14669734-14706562 GCF_963971535.1 Notolepis coatsorum | reverse complement strand
GTATAGACAGTAAGGTTATTTTTTTAAAGAAAATAATAATAATGTAATTCAGATACTGATTGAAAAATACCTGGGTTCAATTCCTGACATTTTCTGGCTTGGTCAGTCACATCTATGAACACAATTGGCAGTGTTCACGGGAGGGAAGCTGATAGGGTATGAGTCCTGGTCATTGCAATACCAACTCCCTATACTGGCCTGTTCAGCAGGGAGGGGATCTGGGGGAGATAGTGTGATCCTCCTCGCTGTCAGGTCAAAAGAAGGGTCAGGTGACTCAACACATATTGAAGGAGGCATGTGGTAGTCTACACCCTCCCCAGACTGACAGTAGGGCAGCATGTGGTAGTCTACACCCTCCCCAGACAGACAGTAGGGCAGCATGTGGTAGTCTACACCCTCCCCAGACTGACAGTAGGGCAGCATGTGGTCATCTAACACCCTCCCCAGACCGACAGTAGGGCAGCATGTGGTAGTCTACATTGTCCCCAGACCGACAGTAGGGCAGCATGTGGTAGTCTACACCCTCCCCAGACCGACAGTAGGGCAGCATGTGGTAGTCTACACCCTCCCCAGACCGACAGTAGGGCAGCATGTGGTAGTCTACACCCTCCCCAGACCGACAGTAGGGCAGCATGTGGTAGTCTACACCCTCTCCAGACTGACAGTAGGGCAGTCCATTCTCTTCGGTTCAAATAACAAACTCAGCAAGACCGACGGCTTCTCAGTTACAGTGGGTGACAATATTGTCACAAGGAAAGATGAAATTACCTACCTGGGTTCCATCCTTACCTGGGTTCCATCCTAGAGGCTAATCTTTCCTGTGACAAAATGGCATCCAATGTAATAAAAAAAGTCAACCAACGAACTCGATTCTTGTACCGGATCTCCTCTCTGGTAAACAAGAATACCCTGAAGACTCTGGCAGGAGCACCCTGAAGACTCTGGCAGGAGCACTCATCAAGGGTACTACGACTATGATTGCACCACATGGTACCAAAGCACCTCAAAGGCACTAAAAACCAAATGACAAACATCTCAAAACAAACTAGTCAGACTACAGCTTGACCTGACTCCTAGAAACCACCTCACCCCTGCCCACTTTGACAACCTAGGATGGCTTAGAGTAGACGACACAGCAACTTGCAATGGGCCTGGTCTACAAGATACACTACACGACCAAGGTACCCATGTACATGTCAAAATACTTCCCAAAGGTCAGTGAATACCATGATCATAACACCAGAGGGAGCTCCACAAATCATGTTAAACCCAGATTCGGCTCAAACAAGGGACTAAACACGTTTCGCAATTATGCCACATCAATGTGGAACGCCCTACCCAAAGCTGTAAAGGAATGTGAATCACTACCCACTTTCAAAAACACTCTCAAAGAACACCTACGGGAGACTGCAATTCGAAACTGGCCCCTACAAATGTCCTAACCCAGTTGTACAGTAAATTACCAAGTATGGCTTTGTCAGTATTCCAATGTACAGTGTACAGTGTCCCCCACCCCGCCCCTACCCAACCCCCCCCCCCCCACCTCCAATGTACAGCCCCCCCCCCACCCACCCAACCCCACCCCACCTACCCAACCTCCTCCAATGTACAGCCCCCCACCCACCCACCCAACCCCACCCCACCCCACCTACCCAACCTCCTCCAATGTACAGTTTCTACGTCAAATGTATATACACTCTTTTTCTGGACTCTTTTTGTATCACAAACAGTACTGTATTTGCAAATCTGGTATGTCATAAATATATAGATGTAGCAGTACTGTCTATCTGTATGTCATGTATGTCATATATGTTACGATGAATTGAAAATGGGGGACCCTGATGTAAACAAGATGAAAGTCTTTCTCTGGTCTGCATCCCTTAACAATTGTATGTATTGAGCTGTACTGTACTGTACCCATTCTGCAATCTGTTAATAAAGTTTTCAATCAATCAATCAATCATGTGGTAGTCTACACCCTCCCCAGACTGACAGTAGGGCAGCATTGGTAGTCTACACCCTCCCCAGACTGACAGTAGGGCAGCATGTGATAGTATACACCCTCCCCAGACCGACAGTAGGGCAGCATGTGGTAGACTGACAATATGGCAGCATGTGATAGTCTACACCCTCCCCAGACTGACAGTAGGGCAGCATGTGATAGTCTACACCCTCCCCAGACAGTAGGGCAGCATGTGGTAGTCTACACCCTCCCCAGACCGACAGTAGGGCAGCATGTGGTAGTCTACACCCTCCCCAGACCATCAGTAGGGCTGCATGTGGTAGTCTACACTCTCCCCAGACGGACAGTAGGGCAGCATGTGGTAGTCTACACCCTCCCCAGACTGACAGTAGGGCAGCATGTGGTAGTCTACACCCTCCCCAGTCCGACAGTAGGGCAGCATGTGGTAGTCTACACCCTCCCCAGACTGACAGTAGGGCAGCATGTGATAGTCTACACCCTCCCCAGACTGACAGTAGGGCAGCATTGGTAGTCTACACCCTCCCCAGACTGACAGTAGGGCAGCATGTGATAGTATACACCCTCCCCAGACCGACAGTAGGGCAGCATGTGGTAGACTGACAGTAGGGCAGCATGTGATAGTCTACACCCTCCCCAGACTGACAGTAGGGCAGCATTGGTAGTCTACACCCTCCCCAGACTGACAGTAGGGCAGCATGTGATAGTCTACACCCTCCCCAGACTGACAGTAGGGCAGCATGTGGTAGTCTACACCCTCCCCAGACTGACAGTAGGGCAGCATGTGGTGGTAGTCTACACCCTCCACAGACTGACAGTAGGGCAGCATGTGGTAGTCTACACCCTCCCCAGACCGACAGTAGGGCAGCATGTGGTAGTCTACACCCTCCCCAGACTGACAGTACGGCAGCACGTGGTAGTCTACACCCTCCCCAGACCGACAGCAGGGCAGGAATTGGTATAATGATTAAATTGAGGTGAGAAAAATAATCTGTCCTGACTGGTGGGATGTTCGTTCCACCACCGCAGAACCAACAGCCTGCTTAATTTCGATGACCCCCCCCTCATGTATGTCATATATGTTACGATGAATTGAAAATGGGGGACCCTGATGTAAACAAGATGAAAGTCTTTCTCTGGTCTGCATCCCCTTAACAATTGTATGTATTGAGCTGTACTGTACTGTACCCATTCTGCAATCTGTTAATAAAGTTTTCAATCAATCAATCAATCATGTGGTAGTCTACCCGCAGGGGTGTAAAAAGTATCCAGAAATTATACTTAAGTGAAAGTATGGGTACCGTCTCAAAATCTGAGTCAGAGTCAGAGTATCTGGCTAAAAACACACTTGAGTAAAAGTAAAAAAGTGTTTACTTCTAAATGTACTTAAGTACTAAAAAGTTAAAGTTAAAACTTCTTTTCTGACTGTCTATTCTTCTGATAGCAGGTGTTTAATCAAAAGATCCCGCTTTCTAGTCTAAAGGAAATGTGTATACCCATGTAATGTTATTATTCTCATACTGTATTACTCCCCTCCCCCCTCTCCCCTCTCCCCCTCTCACCCCTCTCACCCCTCTCCCTCTCCCCCCTCTCCCCTCCCCCCTCTCCCCCTCTCCCTTCCCCCTCTCCCTCTCTCCCCTCCCCTCCCCCTCTCCCTCTCCCCTCTCCCTCCCCCCTCTCCCCGTCTCCCTCTCCCCCTCTCCCCTCTCCCTCCCCATCTCCCCCTCTCCCCTTTCCCCTCTCCCCCTCTCTCCCTCTCCCCTCTCCCCTCCCCCCTCTCCCCTCTCCCCTCTCTCCCTCTCCCCCTCCCCTCCCCCCTCTCCACTCTCTCCCTCTCCCCCTCTCTCCCCTCCCCTCCCCCCTCTCCTTCTCACCCTCCCCCCTCTCCCCTCTCCCTCCCCCCTCTCCCCTCTCCCCCTCTCCCCTCTCCCTCTCTCCCCTCTCCCCCTCTCCCTCTCCCCTCTCCCTCCCCCTCTCCCCATCTCCCCCTCTCCCCTCTCCCCTCTCCCCCTCTCCCTTCTTTCTTCTCTCCCCATCTCTCCCCTCACCCCCGCTCTCCCCCTCCCCCCTCTCCCCATCTCCCCTCTCCCCTCCCCCCTCTCTCCCCTCTCCCTCTCCCTCTCCCTCTCCCTCTCCCCTCACCCCCTCTCTCCCCTCTCCCTCTCCCCTCTCCCTCTCCCCTCTCCCCTCACCCCCTCTCTCCCCTCTCCCTCTTCCCTCTCCCCTCTCTCCCCTCTCCCCCTCTCCCTTCTTTCTTCTCTCCCCTCTCCCCCTCTCCCTTCTTTCTTCTCTCCCCATCTCTCCCCTCTCCCCTCCCCCTCTCCCCTCTCCCCTTCTCCCCTCCCCCCTCTCCCCTCACCCCCTCTCCCCTCCCCCCTCTCCCCTCACCCCCTCTTTCCCTCTCCCCTCTCCCCTCTCCCCCCTCTCCCCTCACCCCCTCTCTCCCCTCCCCCTCTCCCCTCACCCCCTCTCTCCCCTCTCCCTCTCCCCTCTCCCCTCTCCCCCTCTCTCCCCTCTCCCCCTCTCCCTTCTTTCTTCTCTCCCCATCTCTCCCCTCACCCCCTCTCTCCCCTCTCCCTCTCCCCTCTCCCCTCTCCCCCTCTCTCCCCTCTTCCCCTCTCCCTTCTTTCTTCTCTCCCATCTCTCCCCTCTCCCCCTCTCCCCTCTCCCCTCTCCCCCTCTCTCCCCTCTCCCCCTCTCCCCTCTCCCCATCTCCCCTCTCCCTCTCTCCCCCTCCCCTCTCATCTCTCCCCATCTCCCCTATCCCCTCTTTCTTCTCTCCCCCTCTCCCCCTCTCTCCCCTCCCCCCTCTCTCCCCTCTCCCCTCTCTCCCCTCTCCCTCTCCCCTCACCCTCTCTCCCCTCTCCCCTATCCCCTATCCCCTCTTTCTTCTCTCCCCCTCTCCCCCTCTCTCCCCTCTCCCCTCTCTCCCCTCTCCCTCTCCCCTCACCCTCTCTCCCTCTCCACTCTCCCCCTCTCCTCTCTTCCTGTCCCCTCTCCCCCTCTCCCCCTCTCCCCTCTCCATCTCTCCCCCTCTCCCCTCTCCATCTCCCCTCTCTCCCCTCTCCCTCTCCCCTCTCCCCTTTTCCCCCTCCCCCTCTCTCCCCTCTCCCTCTCCCCTTTTCCCCCTCCCCCTCTCTCCCCTCTCCCTCTCTCCCCTCTCCCTCTCCCCTCTCCCCTTTTCCCCCTCTCCCCCTCTCCCCTCTCCCCTTCTGTCCTGTGGTGTCATGGTGTTCCCCAGAGTTCTGTTCTGTTCTGTGCCCCAGGGTTCTGTTCTGTTCTGTGGTGTTCCCCAGAGTTCTGTTCTGTTCTGTGCCCCAGGGTTCTGTTCTGTTCTGTGGTGTTCCCCAGAGTTCTGTTCTGTTCTGTGCCCCAGGGTTCTGTTCTGTTCTGTTCTGTGCCCCAGGGCTCTGTTCTGTTCTGTGCCCCAGGGTTCTGTTCTGTGGCGTGCCTCAGGGTTCTGTTCTGTTCTGTGCCCCAGAGTTCTGTTCTGTGGCGTGCCTCAGGGTTCTGTTCTGTTCTGTGCCTCAGGGCTCTGTTCTGTTCTGTGCCCCAGAGTTCTGTTCTGTTCTGTGCCCCAGGGTTCTGTTCTGTTCTGTGCCCCAGGGCTCTGTTCTGTTCTGTGCCTCAGGGTTCTGTTCTGTTCTGTGCCCCAGAGTTCTGTTCTGTTCTGTTCTGTGCCCCAGAGTTCTGTTCTGTTCTGTTCTGTGCCCCAGAGTTCTGTTCTGTTCTGTTCTGTGCCCCAGAGTTCTGTTCTGTTCTGTTCTGTGCCCCAGAGTTCTGTTCTGTGCCCCAGGGTTCTGTTCTGTTCTGTGCCCCAGAGTTCTGTTCTGTTCTGTGCCCCAGGGTTCTGTTCTGTGCCCCAGGGCTCTGTTCTGTTCTGTGCCTCAGGGCTCTGTTCTGTTCTGTGCCCCAGAGTTCTGTTCTGTGCCCCAGGGTTCTGTCCTGTTCTGTGCCCCAGGGCTCTGTTCTGTTCTGTGCCCCAGGGCTCTGTTCTGTTCTGTGCCCCAGAGTTCTGTTCTGTTCTGTGCCCCAGGGCTCTGTTCTGTTCTGTGCCCCAGGGCTCTGTTCTGTTCTGTGCCCCAGAGTTCTGTTCTGTTCTGTGCCCCAGGGCTCTGTTCTGTTCTGTGCCTCAGGGCTCTGTTCTGTTCTGTGCCCCAGAGTTCTGTTCTGTGCCCCAGGGCTCTGTTCTGTTCTGTGCCCCAGTGTTCTGTTCTGTTCTGTGCCCCAGGGCTCTGTTCTGTTCTGTGCCTCAGGGCTCTGTTCTGTTCTGTGCCCCAGAGTTCTGTTCTGTTCTGTGCCTCAGGGTTCTGTTCTGTTCTGTGCCCCAGAGTTCTGTTCTGTGGCGTGCCTCAGGGTTCTGTTCTGTTCTGTGCCCCAGAGTTCTGTTCTGTGGCGTGCCTCAGGGTTCTGTTCTGTTCTGTGCCCCAGAGTTCTGTTCTGTGGCGTGCCTCAGGGTTCTGTTCTGTTCTGTGCCCCAGAGTTCTGTTCTGTGGCGTGCCTCAGGGTTCTGTTCTGTTCTGTGCCCCAGAGTTCTGTTCTGTGGCGTGCCTCAGGGTTCTGTTCTGTTCTGTGCCCCAGAGTTCTGTTCTGTGGCGTGCCTCAGGGTTCTGTTCTGTTCTGTGCCCCAGAGTTCTGTTCTGTGGCGTGCCTCAGGGTTCTGTTCTGTTCTGTGCCCCAGAGTTCTGTTCTGTGGCGTGCCTCAGGGTTCTGTTCTGTTCTGTGCCCCAGAGTTCTGTTCTGTGGCGTGCCTCAGGGTTCTGTTCTGTTCTGTGCCCCAGAGTTCTGTTCTGTGGCGTGCCTCAGGGTTCTGTTCTGGCACCTATTCAGTTTGCACTTTACATGCTCCCCCTGGGAATAATCATTAGCCCATTTAAAGAGGTCTCGTACCACTGTTACTGTTATGCAGACGATATCCAACTGTACGTCTCATTCAAGCCAGACCAATCTGAAAAGTTGTCTGCCCTATTTGACTGTCTGACTGCTGTCAAGGATTGGATGGCAAACGACTTCCTTCAGTTAAACGCAGATAAAACTGAGGTTTGTGGGATATTTGTGGATATCCTGATGAAGAATGTTCTCAGTCAACCGAGGTTTGGATAATAACAAGGTTTATTAACCAAACAGATAGAATTACATAGAGAGAATGGCTGAGGGCTTCCCCCCAGGTGATCAGCTGAATTTACCCAGGTAAGAAGACCTGGATAGATCTCGGGAGGAGATCTATATAGGTAACAGGGGGGGGGGGGTGTGGTCCCATTTGATAGGTCAGATGGGGGGGGGGGGGGGTACAGGTAATGGGGACACAGGGGAGGGGAGTGTCTTATTCCACAGAGAGGGGGGGGCACAGGTAAAGGGGACATTTACATGAGGACATATTATACCACAATACTCACTTTTCTTTCTTATAATGTGGGTGAGATTAATGTATAATATACCAGGATTGTTTGGAACAGGTAAAAGTGGGGACCGATGTAATCCATCGGTTATCAGATAATGAATAAAATAGAAAATAATTAAAATAATTAAAATGTTGGCCAATGTGTTCTGTTGGTTGGCCTAATAGTTTAAACTAGTATTATTTATATACATGATTCATGACATGATCGACTGGAATAATGAAAATGTTGGCCAATGTGTTCTGTTGGTTGGCCTAATAGTTTAAACTAGTATTATTTATATACATGATTCATGACATGATCGACTGGACTGCGGTCTTTGTTATTTTGATATCAGAGATGTGGGAATAGATATCACCCTTTTCTTTTATTAATCGCTCAAAATACCTATATCAATGAGTGGTCCTCAACTCTGATATCAAACAACAATTAACATAATAATTAGAAGCTATAGCTGTGCAAATATCTTGGCATACCTTCAGTCGTTCATGTCGTGACTCAGGGGAGCTAATGTGATGGTTGTGCGTACAGGCATCGTAATAAACCAATTAAATACATGCACTGTCTCTGTGTGGTCAGAGTGCACAGGGTGAAAACACAAAATCGTGTGCATAATTATTAGGAATAGGATTTACACATAAGCATTAACTTAGTGGCTAATGTGTACAAAAACATTTAAACAACCGTTAACCTAGTGGTTAATAAAACTAACATGATTGATTATGGGAAACTGTTCAAAAATATATTGATTCTTGATGAAATTACTTAGGATCCAGTTGTATTTAACCTGAGTTTGAGTGTCACTTTCATCTGTGATTGCCTCAGTTTTGTTGGTCTTTACTTAGAATCAGGCAATTTTCTCCATTTCTTCTCTATAAATGAGGAGATAAAACGTCTTATGCATCGCTTCTGTATGTAATTCTAGTGCATTTACATTTACATTTACATTTGCATAGTGCATATACTATCAATGGTTCACCATACAGGTGCAAAACAACGTTACATGTCCTCTTCTATGAGAGAATAAAACAACTGATTCTTTCTTGTTCTGACAATACAATTTTGTAACCTAAGTAATTCAAATGTGATGTAATACAGTAACACAGTAAAATTTTAATAAATACATAATAATGTGGACAATGTGGCGTTCAGAAGTCTCTTGGTCCACAGGTCTCTGATGTGTCTCTTCTTGACGATGCAGTCGGGAATATTCACTGGTCGCCGTTCATTCCCTGTCAAGGGTCACCTGTAGCAGTCAACTATAGTGGTCTTGCAGACTCTTTTCCTGGATCCTGCGTTGTTCTCCATCACCACCACACATCCGCCACTGTGCTCACGCTTGGCCCCCATCAGGCCCAGAGACATGGTGGTCAGGGCGTTTTTGAATGTGTTGTGCTGGTTTCGCTGTCCTCTCCTCGTCATTGCGGTACCACTTGATGGAGGGCGAGGGCCCGCCGGTGTAGTGGCTAGTCAGTAGGACGCTCTCTCTCACACGGATGACAATCTTATCATCGGAATCCATCTTGATGGTCGGGGCTTTGGTTCCCATCTGCAGGTGATGGGTTTGGTCTGCCGTGGTCTGCAGTGCCGGGGTGGAGGCCGTCAAAGGTTGATCTCCTCTTCGTCAGTGTCTCCTTGGTCAGTCTCCTTCGTGGTCCCCTGCTCCCCTTTCTTGGGGACGTCTGTGGGCTGGGTTGGATGGCGGCTCTCCCACGGTTGCTGTCGTCGTTCTGGTTGTGTCCGCAGCTCCTTGGCGGCGTCCCTGGTGGTAGTATGCTGTCGTGGGTCGCTCAGGTCGCTGGGTTGTGTTCCTCCTTGCCTGGTTGCGCCGTCGTTCGTGGTTCAGGTCACGCGTCGTCTCACTCGTCCTGTCCTCTCACCAATTCATGATCTGAGGATGATGAAAACTGCCTTAGAAAACCTCCTCACATAAATGATTCAACGCCTTTCTGCTACAGAGGAAAATCATTTAGGGTTAATTCAATTCATAGTTTTTTTATTGTGTAATACCATTATGCATGTTCTTTATTTTACTTACCATTGAGTCGATGCATCTTCGTACTAACCTGTCCTTAACGGTGTTTGGGTCGTGACCTCTCTGGTTCTCTTTGCAATTTTCTCGCCGCTCTGTAAGCATAGAGAAAAACACACAACAAAACCTCTAGGCAGCCAGGTATTTTGCATGGAATATACTCATTCATTGTCTCGTCTATCTAAGTAGTATTAATTAATTTAACCTCTAATACACCAAGAATAAAAATCTACCTCTAACTAACCTTATTGTCATGCATTTATCCTAATACACTAACCTACACTGTGGCACTCAACCTAATAAAACTACCCTACACTGTGGCACTCAACACTTTGATGAACATTGTTACTCAGCTGATAGAGTTGTGCCCTGCCTGATGTCCTGTCGCACAGAACCTGTGAGTCGCTTTTGGATAAAAATGTCAGCTAAATGATCAATGTATGTGTATACCTTGTACATTTAGATAATTGTGTTTCAATTTTGGTGGTTGATAATTTGCAGTCATGGAAAGTACTTGAAATTGCAAGGAGTTAGTGGTTAAGCAGAGAATAGAAGGAGGGGATAGTATGTTAAATTGTTTTCATCATTGATCTTTCATCTCAGGCACTTCTACTTTGTTTGGTGTTATTCAGACATCATATCTCTAATTTGTGTGCCTTCTTGAAAAGAGAGAGATGAAAACAACTGGTTAGTTATTCTGTTAGTATGGGAAATATGGTAGCCTTTCATAACTGCAAATTCATCACCTGTGTCTAATTCATGTTAATTAAATGAAGGGGGCATGTTTGTTTTAAAACATTTCATTCAATGCATTTTGTGGTTCCCTGTTGTTATCCATTGTCAGGTGAGTCTCTGTGGTAACAAAGAGAAAATCTGCATCTAAAGCGATACTTCCTACTATACTAAGTATAGTGGAGATACTAAGTTGAGTCCCTAAAGGTGTGGTCAGAGTCCTCTCTAGGCATTTGCATTGTCTTTCAGCTCCACATCATCTTCGGTTGAACCTTGTGTTGACATGCAAATTGTTGGAATTTCTGTCTTTTGTGATACAATTTGGGTGTAGGTCTCTGCATCTCGCCTCAGAGCCTCACTGAAAATAAAAACACATGTTAATTTTCCACTTCTAAGACCATTTGAGTGGGTTCTTTGTTGATTGTCTGTGAGCTTAACAAAAACATCAGCTAGTTTTCATCCATCCCATCCTAGGATGTAATGATATATTGTTATCATTTATCAATCATATCGCATATGTACACAAGCATCATAAGAATGTGGAACCACACATTTTGAATCATGTTTAAAAATGTCTTACAATGGAAAGGGCTAGTTATCTTTCATTGGTTCTTTAGATAAACACATTAACTCAAGTGAGTGAATATAACCTACTTGTTAACCTAAACATCTTACTTTTTTAATCTAACGCTGTTTATGTGGACTACAATTCCTGTACTGCCATATACTGGGAACCGGAAGTGTTTGTTTAGCTCCCCTTATTGGTCAGTATGACCGGTACGCCCACAGATGTATTATAATTCTGAAACAGACATTGTAATTAGCTTTATGTGACTTATAATGTGTAAATTAAAGCAACATAAACACTCAAGTGATCTGAGATAGTTGTAATTTGCTGTAACTGAGATGATAGTTGTGTACGTACAGTTTCTACGTCAAATGTATCTTTTCTTGACTCCTTTTGTATCACAAACAGTACTGAATTTGCAAATCTGGTATGTCATAAATGTATAGATGTAGCAGTACTGACTATCTGATGAATTGAAAATGGGGGACCCTGATGTAAACAAATCTGGTATGTCATAAATGTATAGATGTAGCAGTACTGACTATCTGTATGTCATGTATGTCATAATATGTCCTGATGAATTGAAAATGGGGGACCCTGATGTAAACAAGACAAAAGTCTTTCTCTGGTCTGCATCCCCTTAACAATTTGTGTGTATTGAGCTGTACTGTATTGTACCCATTCTGCAATCTGTTAATAAAGTTTTCAATCAATCAATCAAAGCATCTATATATATGATTTTCATACTCACCGGGGAAGGCTGTTGTGTTGACGTCGTATATTATAATCGAATAGTGGTTCCAGAGGCTGTAGCACGTTACGTGTCGTCAATGCAATGTTCGGCTCGTTTCTCCGGTGGTCTGGGATAATGCAACCCGCATCTCGCCACCGCAACTCAACATTTTCCAATAGCAGCGCGCACATACATATACAAATAAAACATATACTACAAGTGGATTTCACGCACCCTTGGCATTGGGCACATTAAACTTTACGTTCGCTTATGGATAGTTTCATATAAAATCATAACTTCACGGCGCGCATAGCGTGACGTCATCGCTCCAAGCGACGTTCGTGCGTTCTCATTCGCCTCGGAAATAACGCTTTGCAATTCATACAGTATTTTTCCCACGAGCTCTCAATAGCCTGGAATTCCTAAACCAGCGTTTTGTTACCGAATGAACGCGCCTGTGCATATGTGAAAACGTAAACAAACTGAAACGATAAAACTATACTTCCCCAAATGGTCGTTCCCGTGGGCTGGTTTTGTTGATTCCGGAAATTACTATCCTAGTTTGTCGCGTGAACTGCACTTCAATGTTATTCTCTATAGAACGGTACTAGTCTCTCAATGCTCGGCGCGATATCAGTCGGCATATTGTGCAAATACAAACGAGACTTTAAACAGACAAAACAACAATAATACATATAAGTTAACGTGTGTGTATATCTGACTGTATTGGATCGCTGTACGTTTAGTCGGCCAGCATCTGCTGCGACAAGGCATTTATCCCTTGATATAACTACACATCGTTATTAAAGTCATAACGACCGAACCTGACTTCGAAATTTACCAGCGATATATTAGATTATATATACCTTTTAATCATACTCACGGTCTCTTGAACCCGCGACTAATGTCCCGTTAAATGTACATTCACGTACTACCGGGACATCGCTGGTCACCTTCCCGCTATCTGTATTAATCAATTGGTTAATTCAATCCAAATACATCGTTTTCAGGAATGGAAGAGATTGTGAGCTTAGTTTAAGGTTGCATCTATGAATATATATATCGTTACTCTGTTAAATCTAATTAGATTATAACAGCTTCTCGGTCCTAACTTCCCGCCTCTTTGCCAAAAGAATCATAGAATAGTTTCTAAGAGAGTAGCGTTTTCCAATGATATCACTCTAATAAGCTCACGTATCTCCTTTTGTTGCCTATATTTTAGCCTGCATCAGCTAGACTTGGGTTAGCAAACCAACAACCTTATTTTGTGCCCTAACTTTCGGTTTGGCAACAGCTCAAATCCGGGAATAGCACAGACAACCCATCCTCTCAGAACATCTGTCCAGATAAGGACCCAGGTACACGCGTTTCCCCGGTACGATTCTCAATACAGATCAGATATATTAATGCACATTATTCTTACTCAGCCATGATCTCAATATTTGACAACATTCTGTAATGTTCACCTGGCACAGAGAAAAGCGGGAAGGTTTTAATTCCTTGCCATACATTTTTTTTGGTCGACCATCCTATTATACTCACTTTTCTCTGTATAGCTGAAACAATACAGCACGCCGGTAGGACGCAAGAGTCCGTCACAAGTTCGTAGACGCCAATTGTGGGATATTTGTGGATATCCTGATGAAGAATGTTCTCAGTCAACCGAGGTTTGGATAATAACAAGGTTTATTAACCAAACAGATAGAATTACATAGAGAAAATGGCTGAGGGCTTCCCCCCAGGTGATCAGCTGAAATCCCCCAGGTAAGAAGACCCTGGATAGATCTCGGGAGGAGATCTATATAGGTAACAGGGGGGGGGTGTGGTCCCATTTGATAGGTCAGATGGGGGGGGGGGGTACAGGTAATGGGGACACAGGGGAGGGGAGTGTCTTATTCCACAGAGAGGGGGGGGGGGCACAGGTAAAGGGGACATTTACATGAGGACATATTATACCACAGGTTCTTATTATAGTTTCAGACAAAGTCACTTCAAAAGTTGCCACCTGCATGGGAACCCTCTCAACAACTCTGAGGTCTAAACTCAGAAACCTTGGTGTTATTTTTTACCAGCAAATGCGCTTTGATCACCACATTAAGTCACTGACACGTACCAGTTTTTTCCATCTGCGTAATATTGCAAAACGTCGGTCTGTTGTGTCCCAGTCTGAGTTGGAAATGATTATTCATGCGTTTTTGTTTCATCCACCCTGGACTACTGTAACTCTCTGTTCCCTTGTTTCATCCACCCTGGACTACTGTAACTCCCTGTTCCCTTGTTTCATCCACCCTGGACTACTGTAACTCCCTGTTCCCTTGTTTCATCCACCCTGGACTACTGTAACTCCCTGTTCCCTTGTTTCATCCACCCTGGACTACTGTAACTCCCTGTTCCCTTGTTTCATCCACCCTGGACTACTGTAACTCCCTGTTCCCTTGTTTCATCCACCCTGGACTACTGTAACTCCCTGTTCCCTTGTTTCATCCACCCTGGACTACTGTAACTCCCTGTTCCCTTGTTTCATCCACCCTGGACTACTGTAACTCTCTGTTCCCTTGTTTCATCCACCCTGGACTACTGTAACTCTCTGTTCCCTTGTTTCATCCACCCTGGACTACTGTAACTCTCTGTTCCCTTGTTTCATCCCACCTGGACTACTGTAACTCCCTGTTCCCTTGTTTCATCCACCCTGGACTACTGTAACTCCCTGTTCCCTTGTTTCATCCACCCTGGACTACTGTAACTCCCTGTTCCCTTGTTTCATCCACCCTGGACTACTGTAACTCCCTGTTCCCTTGTTTCATCCACCCTGGACTACTGTAACTCCCTGTTCCCTTGTTTCATCCACCCTGGACTACTGTAACTCTCTGTTCCCTTGCCTAGATGCATCCCGCCTGGACTACTGTAACTCCCTGTTCCCTTGCCTAGATGCATCCACCCTGGATTACTGTAACTCCCTGTTCCCTTGCCTAGATGCATCCACCCTGGGCCATCTACAAATGGTCCAAAATGCAGCCGCAAGGCTGCTGACTAGGTCCAGAAAGTCATGCCACAGTTAAGGTTCTGGTCATCACCTACAGAGCACTTCATAGTCAGGCACTTGTACATCTGCGACCTACTGCGTCCTTACACCTATAGTAGATCTCTCAGGTCTTCTGACCAGGGCTTGTTGGCTGTTCTCCGGTTTTCATAAATTTTTCATAAATATTAAATGTATTCGTACATGTAACTGTTACAGTCCAACAGTACTTATAGTTCACTTAATATGATCCACTAAATTCCATGGCCGAAAGGAACAGGAAGAAGACAATTCTTATTGTACCTGCCCCCCTACACACATACAGTACACTGATAGACTGTTCATAGTGCAATGTTTACCAAACCAAACAAAATGTACATACTTATTTTGCAGAAATGGAAACACAATTAAATTAACATAAATAAGTACATGTTGTGTGTCTATCAGTTAAATTGCATATTTATTGAGGTTCATTCATTTATACACCCACACACATATTTATCTATATATGTATATAATGTAGTATTCTATATTATACTTCTATATACTATACTATTATACTAAGACCCCCCGCATTTCATTGTATACTTGTATGCTGTGACAAATAAAACTCTTGTATCTTGTATCTTGTATCTACTATATAATTGTATTATTTTAATTGTATTATACTATAACTAAATCATACTATTTATACTACACTATATTATATTGGTATACAGTATTATACAATATTGTTTTATATATATACTGTTATTTTAATATATTATTATTATTATTATTATTATTATTATTATTATTATTATTATTATTATTATTATTATTATTATTATTATTATTATTATTATTATTATTATTATTATTATTATTATTATTATTATATGTTAAGCTGCTATACTATATTACTATACTCCTACTAGCCTATACTGTAATACTATGCTATATTATCCTGTTATGCTAAACTGCAATACTATACTAAACTGTGCTATACTGTCTATCTATCTGGTTTAAAAACTCACTACCATCACCACTACCCACCACTGATACCACCCCCACTAACACCACCACCACTACTACCATCACCACTAAGACCACCACCACCACTATGACTACTATCATCACCACTACCCACCACTGATACTACCCCCACTAACACCACCACCACTATTACTACCCCACTAACACCACCATCCCCACTAACACCACCACTACTACCAACAACACCACTAATACCACCCTCACTAACCATCCTTACAAATATGTTCAATGAAACAATGAATGACCCAATGAAACCCAGACCCATGCCAGAGCTGCTAAATAGAGAAGGTAGATTTACACAAGTGAATGACATTGGAGATAATGTCATAGTTAAAATGACTGCGTGACCGTCATTAATGACCCAGGCTATTTTCTGACTGCAATTTACAATAGCTATTAAAATTTTAATAATGCTAGTACAAAGAGCGGGCTGTATTTCATTGTACTTAGTGACAGTGGAGGGTACCTAGATATACAGTATGTCAGCTCATGTCATATTACATCTTTATGTAAAACTCACAGCCCTCATTTACAATGACGTAAAAAAGAAAAAAGGTAGTAACAACAAGATCAAAACAAAGATGAAAGCAGGGGAAATCACTTATAGATTGATATACAGTGGTTAGTGGTCATGGTTTTTAATTGTACATAGGTTGGAAGAGTAGTGGTCTTTAAAGTGTGTTGAAGGATGTTCCATGAGTCTGGGGCATTAAAGGAAAAGGCAGACCTTTCAAGCTCAGAGCATGCTCAGGGGACCTTAAACACAAGCCAGCCATTTGAGCGAGTCAGATAGGGTCCAAAATTAAAATCCAGCAACATTAAATGATGTAAGGTGGTAGCTTTTCAATAAGGGCGTTGTAAATAAACAACACCAATGTTTATTACGCCTCTCTGCACAAATTCCAGCTGGCTCAGAACAGCGCGGCACGCCTCGCTCTGTGCTGCTCTGTGAGCAGTAGTGTTGGAGGGATGTATGCTGCGCTGACCTGGATGACAGTGAAACAGAGGATGGCATGTAGCCTGGTAACTTTTTTGTTTAATATCTGGAATACTGGGAAACCGGAGGGTTTGCACTCACAGTCACAACTGTACCCAACTAATATGAGACATGGATATACCACAAGGCAAGCATTAGATTCATGCTTTACCTCTACAAGTTTAGTTCAAGTTTCAAGTTTCTTTAATAGTTGTCATACAGAAGTACAGAATACTTTCATACAAAATGCTTCTTACTGTTACGCTCCAGAGACTGTGCTAGACAAGATAGTATCAAACATAGTATACGTGTAATTTAGAAGAAGAAAAAGAGGTCACAGTGTTCGGTATAGACATATGTACAATGTTCTGAGTTACCATATAATATACAATACTATGCAGTGTACTAATGTACAGTACTATCTAGTGCAAAGCAGAAATGGGATGAGGTACAATTTAGGTACAATTTACAGTAAGGTGTACGAGTTGTAGTGCAATCCTTCATCAATAAATATAAAGTGTGGGGAGTGGGTGCTACAGTGTGTTTGTTTAAAGTGGGTGTGTGCTATAAAGTGTGTGGAGTGGGTGCTACAGTGTGTTTGTTTAAGTGAGTGTGTGCGTGTGGATGTGTGTGCTATGTGCGTTTGGTGGTTGTTGTTGTGTAGTGTTCATTCATTGTTCGTTTAGCAGCCTGATGGCCTGGGGATAGAAGCTTCTTCTGAGTCTTTCTGTGCTCGCCTTGAGACTCCGGTATCGCTTGCCTGACCGCAGCAGTTCAAAGAGGCAGTTGTTCGGGTGACTGGAGTCTTTAATGATTCTCTTAGCCTTGCCCTTGCAACGCTTGTTGTAAATGTTCTGGAGGGTGGGGAGCCCCCCTCCAATTGTGCGTTCGGCTGAACGTGTCACTCTTTGTAGTCTGCTTCGGTCTTGTGCAGTGCTATTCCCAAACCAGGAGGTGATGTTGCCGGTCAAGATGCTCTCTATTGTACATGAGTAGAAGTTCTTAAGGATCTTCTGACTGACTTGGAACTTCCTTAGGCGCCTGAGGAAGTAGAGGCGTTGTCGTGCCTTCTTCACAACACTGTCAATGTGTGTGGTCCATGTCAAGTCCTCGGATATGTAGGCTCCGAGGTACTTAAAGCTGTTGACTCTCTCAACCGGTGCCCCGTCGATGCTGAGGGGGCTGTAGTCCTTGACCCCCGACCTCCTGAAGTCCACAATCATCTCCTTTGTTTTGCTGACGTTCAGGGAGAGGCTGTTTTCCTGGCACCATCCCGCCAGGACCTTGACCTCTTCCAGGTAGGCCCTCTCGTCGTTGGCAGAGATCAGGCCCACCACCACTGTGTCGTCAGCAAATTTGATGATTGTATTGCTACTCCGCTGAGCCACACAGTCGTGTGTGTACAGGGAGTAGAGGAGGGGACTCAGAACACAGCCCTGGGGGGCCCCTATGTTGAGGGTGATGGATGAGGAGGTGCAGTTGCCTGCTCTCACCACCTGGGGTCTGCCAGTCAGGAAGTCCAAGACCCACTGGCAGAGGTCATAGTTCAAGCCCAGGTCCCTGAGCTTGGCTATGAGTATGGAGGGGACTATGGTATTGAATGCCGAGCTGTAGTCGATGAATAGCATTCTCACATAGTTCCCCTGCCTCTTGTCCAGGTGTGATGCTGCTGTGTGCAGCACATGGGCTATGGCGTCCTCCGTGGACCTGTTGGGGCGGTATGCAAATTGCAGGGGGTCCATGTTGATGGGGAGGGAGGAGCAGATGTAGCCCTTTACTAGCTTCTCAAAGCACTTCATGGCTATGGAGGTGAGAGCTACAGGGCGGTAGTCGTTGAGGCAAGCAGGCTTGGATTTTTTGGGTACAGGGATAATAGTGGACTTCTTCAGGCAGGTGGGGATGACAGCCTGTTCTAAGGACAGGTTAAATATGTCAGTGAATACTGGGGCCAGTTGGTCGGCACAGACTTTTAGGACGCGGCCGGGGATGCCGTCCGGACCTGTTGCCTTCCTGATATTCACTTTTTTAAAGGTCCGCCTCACCTCATGCTCTGTTACCCTGAACACTGCGCCTCCATCAGCAGCCGACCCCCCCCCCCCCCCCCCATTGCCGTGGCTTGTGAGCTGGTGTTGTTATTACCAGCATCAAACCTCGCATAGAAGGTATTGAGGTCATTTGCTAAGGAGATGTCACTGTTCAGTTTGAGGGAGGCGCCTTTGTAGTCTGTCATCGTTTTGAGCCCCTGCCACATAGCTCTAGAGTCAGCTTGTTCAAACTGGAGTTCAATTTTATCCCTGTAGCGCCGTTTGGCCTCTGACACTGTCCTCCTTACGTTGTATCGCGCCACCTTGTGGTCATTCATGTTGCCTGCCACTAGGCCGTCGTTGTATGCTTTGGTGCGCTCTCTCAGAGCTTCACGGACGGATTTGTCTACCCAGGGTTTTTGATTTGGGTAAACTCTCATTTTGGTAGTGGGGATTGTTTCTTCCACCCTAGTACAAACATAGTCCAGCACTGTTTCCGTGTAGACATTAATGTTATCTGTGTCGCGGAACACATTCCAGTCTGTGCCGTGAAACACAGACCGGAGCGTCTCCTCTGACGTCAAATCCCATTTCTGCACCTCTCGCGAGACTACAGGAGTACTTTTGATTCTCTGTTTGTACTTTGGTGAAAGAAAGATTGACGCGTGATCTGATTTACCAAAGCCACTATCAGAATGAGTCGTGTAGCCACCTTTAAATTGCGTGTAACAGTGATCTAGGATGTTACCGCCTCTGGTGTTGCAAGTCACATGCTGATAGAAGTCAGGTAATACCTTTCTCAGATTGGCGCTATTGAAATCTCCCAGCACCAAAATGGCGGCGTTAACGTTCGTCGCTTGTATTCTATTTACCTCGTCGTGGAGTCTGGAGAGCGCAGCGTTGTTGCTGGCTTGCGGTGGAATATACACTCCGATCAGGATGATCGCCGTTAACTCCCTCGGGAGGAAGAAATGACGGCACTTGATGGTTATATACTCCAGGTCTGGGCAGCAGTGGTTGGATAATTCCTTCACGTTAGTTGGATCGCTCCAATTTTTGTTAAACATGAAGGCAATACCTCCTCCACGTTGTTTACCGGACTCTGCTGATCTATCCTTGCGATGGATAAAGAAGTGATCGGCTGGTTGAATTGCGTGGTCTGGAACCTCCGGCGTGAGCCACGTTTCGGTGAAGCAGAGAACGTTGCAGTCCCTAACGTCTCTTTGGTATTGAATCCTTGCTCGGATGTCATCCAGTTTATTGTCAATTGATTGTACATTGGCTAGCAATATACTGGGCAATGGTGTTCGGTGGCGTCTGGATCTCAGCCTGTTACGGATCCCAGCTCTCTTCCCACGCCGTCTGGTTCCTCTGTTCCTGGGATCAAGGAACAAAGGATCTGGTCCTAATCTCCGGAGAATCTCTTCAGGCCATTGTTGTGGTTCGGAAAGCTGGTCCAGTGAGTAATCCAGTTGGTAAATTTCCCGTAATCCAATGTCTATGAGTGACTGACGGTCATACACATTAAATGCACCAACAGTTGGTACAAACAAAACTCTAAAAACTATAAATATTAACAAAAGTAAGCACAGTCTCGACGGAGCGCACAGACAGGCGACCGGTCGTTGCGGCGCCATCTTGTCAAAAACAAATGCTCTAAAATAGACCGTAATGTATAGAGCAGTCAGTGGCGGTTCGTCCACTATGGGCGCTAGAGCGCTGCCCTCCCTGGTTAAAAGAAGAAGAAGAAAGAATTATTTGCGTGAGGAGGAAGCAGCCTATTCATCCCCAAGCGCCTAGCCCCTCCACTCCGTTTTCATGGGCGCTCATCTCTGCTCCGCCGTAAGTGCGCAACTCACAGGGCAAAATGCAAATACGTATAAATAAATACGTACGTACAACATAGCGCTGTCAAATACGATACCAGAGGGCGCTTGCTCGAGTGCCCGATGTAGTCACTCTATTGGCTGAGAGTGGCACGTGACATCGCGTCCCCAGACGTTGGGCTCTGGGCTCTGGCTCTGCAGATATATGCTATTGCCTCAAGGGGCTACTAGTAGTTGTCGGATATTGATAATAATCACAAGATACTGTACATTCAGACAGTGTTGGATCTAACTAAATAGATTTATATGGACACTTTTATGGAAAGTTCAAGCCTGGAGTCTGGATCACAAAGCTTCTCGAAGGGTAGGCTATACTCTGTCTTAGCTGGTTCGACAACAAACAACAACAACACGCTATAATGGCTAGCTGGATGCAGTCTGGGACAGTGGATATATACATCAACAGTCTGGGACAGTGGACATATACATCAACAGTCTGGACAGTGGATATACACTTTATCAAGCCCTCCTGGAAAGCGTTTCAACTAAACAAAGTGAGTCGCGGTGTCTCTCTCTCTCTCTCTCTCTCTCTCTCTCTCTCTCTCTCTGTTAGAGCGATGCTCTGTTTAACAATATGCAAAATATGCTGTACAGCCCTGTACTGTCCATAGATGTGTTATAATCATGGCGAGAGCCTTCCTCACCCCTCCTCCTTCCACACCATCACGGCGGAAGCCTTCCTCACCCGTCATCCTCTTACACCCTTATATGGGCAGCATCCGATCCCCGGGTTCCCACGCTGCTAATGGGCTAATTGACACGGCTGAGAGGGATTCCCTCATCAGCGAGATGGTACTTCAGCCCACGGATCGTGCTACCCTTGTCGGAGTGTTAACCTAACTTCCTAGGTACGACAAATAACCCTAGCCTTGCTACTCAAGCCTTGTTGAATTACCTTGTCCTAATCCTGTTCTCTCTGTGCCCCAGGACCACCGCTCCGGTACTCCGCTCACCTGGACGCCCCGTGCTGCACACGGAACGCTCCATTCTCTCTCCTCCTGAGTTCTGCAATTGGGCTCCGCCAACCCCTATCCTAACAGAACACTCCGACCAGATGTCGAACCCAGCATCACAGGAGCCCGGAGAATGGAGAGAGTTCCAGAGGGAATTCCAGACCGTCGTCAACGGACAAGCCGTTCTGGTAAACCAGCACTCACAGTTACTGGACGAAACCACTGCCCAACTCAGCGCTCTCACGCTCAGCTCTGCGGAGCGAGACAGACAATGGGACCGTTTTGATGCATACGTCTCTGCCCAGCTAGACCCACCTGTTGCGCCCCCGCACAGGGAGCCCCATGTCCCCGCACCAGAACGTTACGACGGAGACATCTCTAAGTGTCGTGCCTTTATTTTTCAATGTTCATTAGTATTCGGACAACAGCCGCAAACCTTCCAAAGTGATAAGTCTAAAATCGCTTACCTGTCGGGTCTGATCAAGGGTCCCGCGTTAGAATGGGTAACCGCTCTTCACTTCAGTCAGTCCCTCCTCTGCAATTCGTACTCTGCATATATCGGCGAACTGGCAAAAGTCTTCGACCACCCTCCTGGGGGCTCAGATAGTTCTGCTGGCTTGTTCACAATCCACCAGGGGAACCGCAGCGTGAGCGAATATGCAATTGAATTCCGTATCCTAGCAGCGGGTTCCGAGTGGAATGACATGCCGTTACGAGGGGCTTTCCGTCAAGGCCTCAGCGACGTCCTAAAGGACGAATTGGCGTCTAAAGAGAAACCGTCTTCCCTGGACGAGCTAATTAATTTAGCCAGAGAACTGGACACACGTCTTCAAGAATGCCACCGTGAAAAGGCTAGCGGCACTCGTCTTCCATTGCCCAACTCATCTCGCTCTCCTCCCTCCGGGCGCGCCGCCCGCGCCGAGCACAGCCCCTCTGAGTCTATGGAGCTTGACCGCTCTCACCTCCCTCCCAGCGGACGCCGTCACAGACTCAAGACGGGGGCATGCCTGTACTGCGGTCAACTCGGTCACTCCCTCGCTTCATGCTCGATTCGCCCAAACGACGGGGCTCGACAGTAATGCTGGGCGCATGTTCAAGCCTAGACTATGCTCCCAGCTCCGGTCCAAATATGCAATTCAGTGCCACGCTGTGTTACAACGGCCAATCGCTTCCGCTGTCCGCACTGGTCGATTCAGGTGCCGACGAAAATCTCATCGACGCTGGGGTATTGTCTCGCTTCCGTATCGCTACTGACACTTTGCCAATGCCCCGCGATGCTCACGGTCTAAACGGGAGGCTACTCTCGCGGATAACTCGCCACACCAAACCCCGCCGCTTGCTGCTCTCAGGGAATCATAACGAGGTTAACCGTTTCCACGTCACTAATTCCCCCCATAACCCTATTGTTCTCGGGATGCCCTGGCTGAAGCTATACAACCCTGTGATAAACTGGCCAACCGGCGCGGTCGTGAGCTGGAGCCCTCACTGCCACGCCTCCTGTCTAGAGTCAGCTCGGCCGTCACTGGAGGTCGCTGGTTCTCACGTTCCCAATGAACCCATTGACCTTTATGCTATCCCTCCAATTTATCATGATTTAGAGGCTGTTTTTAGTAAACAGCATGCTCTCTCCTTGCCACCCCATTGCCTGTACGACTGTGCTATTGACCTGCTCAATCTCTCGCATCCGGAGAGGGAGTCCATGGAGAAATACGTCCACGAGTCCTTGGCCTCGGGCATTATTACCCCCTCCTCCTCTCCTGTCGGCGCTGGTTTCTTTTTCGTTTCCAAAAAAGATGGCTCCCTTCGCCCCTGTATTGACTACCGGGGCCTCAACAACATCACGATCAAGAACAAGTACCCCCTGCCTTTAATTAACTCTGCTTTTGAACCCCTGCAAGGTGCCACCATTTTTACGAAGCTGGACCTCAGGAATGCCTATCACCTTGTCCGTGTCCGGGAGGAGGACAAATGGAAGACAGCCTTTAAGACCCCGCTCGGTCACTTCGAGTACAAGGTAATGCCTTCTGGGCTGACCAACGCCCCTGCTGTCTTCCAGGCCCTTGTCAATGACGTTCTCCGTGATGTCCTTAACCACTCTGTTTTCGTTTATTTGGATGACATTCTGATTTTTCCCGCTCTATGGAAGAGCACGTCCAGCATGTCCGCCGGGTCCTCCAACGCCTGCTGGAGAACAAGTTGTTCGTCAAGGCGGAGAAGTGTGAGTTCCACGTCTCCTCCATCGGGTTCCTTGGCTACATAATAAAGGGCGGCCGGATCCGGGCGGACCCCGAGAAAATCAAGGCAGTGTCAGACTGGCCCCGGCCCACCAGCGTCAAGCAGCTCCAACGCTTCCTGGGGTTTGCTAACTTCTATCTGCGTTTCATCAGGGACTACAGTCGGGTCGCTGCACCCCTTACCCAACTCACTTCATCCTCCGTGCCCTTCGTCTGGTCCGATAAAGTGGACTCTGCCTTCTCCGAGCTGCGTAGGCGCTTCACGTCCGCACCCATCCTCGTCCAGCCGGACACGTCCCGCCAGTTCGTGGTGGAGGTGGATGCCTCGAGTACGCTCCGCTCTCGACCAGAGACTACACCCCTGCGCCTTCTTCTCTCGCCGCCTGACCCCGGCGGAGGTCAACTATGATATTGGAAACCTGGAGCTCCTGGCCGTCAAGTTGGCCCTGGAGGAATGGAGGCACTGGCTGGAGGGCTCAGAGATCCCCTTCCTGGTCTGGACGGACCATAAGAACCTCGCCTACGTCCAGACGGTCAAGCGCCTGAACTCCCGCCAGGCCCGCTGGGCGCTGTTCTTCGGCCAGTTCAATTTCACCCTGACCTACAGGCCAGGCTCCAAGAACATTAAGCCGGATGCCCTCTCCCGGCAGTTTGTCCCCGAAGGGGGTCCCTCACACCCGGACACCATCCTCTCCTCCTCCTGCTTGGTGGCTTCCGCCACCTGGGAGGTCCACTCCGTCGTCCGGGAGGCTCATCGTGTCCAGCCTGATCCAGGTAACGGCCCACCTAACCGGCTTTTTGTTCCCAACCTTGTCCGCCTCCAGGTGCTCCAGTGGATCCACGCCTCCCGGTTCGCCTGTCATCCTGGGATCGACCGTACCCTGTCCCTACTGAAGCGGCACTTCTGGTGGGTCTCCATGAGGGAAGACACCCACGCCTTTGTCCTTGCCTGCACCGTCTGTGCTCGTGGGAAGGCCTCCCACCGACCACCTGCCGGGCTCCTACGTCCGCTGCCTGTTCCTGGCCGGCCCTGGTCACACGTCGCCCTGGACTTCGTCACCGGTCTGCCCCCCTCACACGGTAACACAGTCATTCTCACCATTGTCGACCGATTTTCAACGGCCGTGCACTTTGTTGCTCTCCCCAAACGTCCCTCTGCTTCAGAGACCGCGGACCTGATGGTCTTCCGCCTCCACGGGATCCGGGTGGACATCGTCTCCGACAGAGGCCCTCAATTCATCTCCCAGGTCTGGAAAGCCTTCTGCCGGGCTCTGGGGGCCACGGTCAGCCTCTCCTCCGGATACCACCCGCAGACCAACGGCCAGTCGGAGCGGGCTAACCAGGACCTGGGGTCCGCCCTCCGCTGCATCATGACCCGGGACCCCTCTGGCTGGAGCGCCTTCCTGCCATGGATCGAGTACGCCCACAACTCCTTGTCCTCCGCTGCCACAGGTCAGTTCCCCTTCGAGTCGTCTCTGGGCTACCAGCCTCCACTGTTCCCTACCCGGGAGGACATCTCAGTTCTCTCTGTGCAGGCGCACCTTCACCGCTGCAGGAGGATATGGGAGGACACCAGGGCCACGCTGCTCCGCTCCGCTGACCAAAACCGCCGTTTTGCCGACCGCCACCGGCCCCCGACTATCAACCAGGTCAGATGGTTTGGCTCTCGTCTCGGGACCTTCCTCTCAAGTCAGTTTCCCGCAAACTCACCCCCCGTTTTGTTGGTCCTTATAAAATTCTATCCGTCATTAACCCCTCAGTCGTCAGACTCCAGCTTCCCTCCAACATGTGCATTCACCCCTCATTCCATGTTTCCCAGCTGAAGCCGGTGGTCTCCAGTCCCCTGTCTCCCCCAGCTCCGGAGCCTTCCCCTCCGCTGGTCATCGACGACCATCCGGCCTACATCGTCCGGCAGCTGCTGGACGTGCATCGCCACGGTCGCGGCTTCCAGTACCTGGTGGACTGGGAGGGCTACGGCCGGGAGGAGCGCAGCTGGGTCTCCCGCTAGATGATTCTGGATCCTGCCCTCGTCCGGGATTTCCATCAGGCCAACCCTGGCAAGCCTGGAGGGTCGCCAGAAGGCGCCCGTAGAGGGGGGGGTCCTGTTATAATCACGGCGAGAGCCTTCCTCACCCCTCCTCCTTCCACACCATCACGGCGGAAGCCTTCCTCACCCCTCATCCTCTCACACCCTTATATGGGCAGCATCCGATCCCCGGGTTCCCACGCTGCCAGTGGGCTAATTGATACGGCTGAGGGGGATTCCCTCGTCAGCGAGATGGTACTTCAGCCCATGGATCCTGCTCTACCCTCGTCGGAGTGTTAACCTAACTTCCTAGGTACGACAACTAACCCTAGCCTTGGTACTCAAGCCTTGTTGAATTACCTTGTCCTAATCCTGTTCTCTCTGTGCCCCAGGACCACCGCTCCGGTACTCCGCTCACCTGGACGCCCCGTGCGGCACACGGAACGCACCATTCCTCGTCTAATGAACATTCTTGTACCTGTCGCACATTCTTGACCTGTAAACCTGTCTGCTTGGGGTGTAACAATTAAAACCAACCTAAACCGCTCCATTCTCTCTCCTCCTGTGTTCTGCAATTGGGCTCCGCCAACCCCTGCCCTAACAAGATGTCCCTAGAATCAGATACCAAGAACATGCAAATGGACCATATTAAAAAAAAGTCTGTAAATGTGTATTCTACGTTCTTATGGAATGAATGAGATAAAAAAAAATTATAATAATTTAAATACAAAAAGAAAAAGAAATTAATAATAAACTGACAGCCCTAATTATTTTAAAACAATACATAGGCCAATTGATGTTTAAAAACAAAAAAGTTAATCAGTTGACATGAAATATGTGTTTAACCAGCTGTTTGTACTTTTTCGTGCATAAACCCAAGCCTCCTGACATTTCAGTGAGTCCCAAAACATCAAAATAGGACCCATAGAGGGGGGGGAGGAGCCGGCATCATGGAGTAAGGTCGCAAATCGCATCTGCTCCCTAAACTTTTACAAACACTTTTATTGCCCACTAGTCTATATCTTTTTACTTTTTATTGATGATTTCGACAGTTTATTACTTTTATGACATATATGGTGAACAAACAAACTACTAGGCGCTGTGTTGCGCCCTCGGTAGCCAACAGGGTACAACCCCAATCACCGAACACAAGCACACCTGAAGCCAAGCTAAGTGATACTAGCCTGACAGCTATTAAGATGTTTCTCACGGAGAGACGACTAGAGGAACAATTGAAAAAACAACTGGAGAGACAAGAAATACTTGAGAAATACTTTGAGAAATACTTTGAGTCCTATCGCCTGGCGGTAACAGCTGAGATAAAAGCGGCCATTCAACCCTTGGAGGAGAAAATGGAAATACTCCACACGAAAACCTTAGACAATTCTAAAGAGATTGTCTGATTGATTGATTGATTGATTGATTGATTGATTGATTGAAAACTTTATTAACAGATTACAGAATGGGTACAATACAGTACGGCTCAATACAAAACAACTGCTAAGAGGATGCAAACCAGAAAAAGACTTTCGTCTTGTTTACATCGGGGTCCCCCATTTTCAATTCATGACATTTATGACATACATGACATACACGACAAACATATATACATATATACAGAACTGAGTAGTAAGAAGAGATCATAAAAAAATATATACATCCAAAGGGGAAGAAACTGTACATTGGTGGGGGGGGATTTGAACATTTACAGGGGCCAGTTTCTAATTGCACCCACCCATAGGTGCTCTTTGAGAGCGGTTTTGAAGGAGGGTAGGGATTCACATCCCTTCACAGTTTTGGGTAGGGCGTTCCACATAATTGCGAAACATGTTTAGTCCCTTGTTTGAGCCGAATCTGGGTTGAGCATGATTTGTGGAGCTCCCGCTGGTGTTGTGGGCGTGGAATTCACTGACCTTTGGGAAGTATTTCGACATGTACATGGGTATCCCAGTGGTGTAGTGTATCTTGTAGAGCAGGAGAAAAGGTATCATGAAAATGTACAGTTGGATATAAAAGCCTGATGGAATTGGCCGAATACTTTGCCCCATTTTCACAGGTGGCTTAACCAAGACTTTCAAATCATAATGAATACACCGCATTGCACATTGGCTCTAAATGACCTTCTAAGCTGCAATGTACATTGGAACTACACAGAAGGTACTGTACATCAAGTTACCACCCATCCCATGAAATATGCAGAATGTTAAAACACGCGGTGTAATGCAGAAAGGAACAAAAATATAAGCCGCTTAGCACATTAACTTGTCATGTTGTCGCTACAGGGCCATACTTACATTAACAAGAGCTCCTGCATGCTCCTTTATCCATGACACATTCACACACACACGGCCCCTCCCCCAATATAACCTACATCTTTATTGAAATAAAGGCATGCTCAGATTACCATGTTAATGCCTAGGCATTGTTTACCAAACCACTTTGCTCTTGCCCCGTTAGACCCCCCTCCCGCGCCCCACAGCGCCTCTCATCCCTCCCTCGTCTCCGTGCCGACCCCCTGATAGTGCAGACGCAGCCCAGACTCCTCCATCCCGCCATTATCTGCTCTTATCTCCCGCTAAGTCCCCGACGACCCTGCCCAGAAAAAGGCAACGCATTGTGTTACTCAGGAGGAGTTAAGACGCTCTCGGCCCAGCGCTGAAAATGGTCCCAGCAGATGTTTCGCCGTTTGAACGCTTTTTTTATTGCCTAGCCTTTCTTCTTTTCAGAGGAAGAGAGGATGAGAGGGGGAGGAAGGGAGGGAGGGAGAAAGAGCAGGGTAGATGGAGGGCAGGGATGGGTGGATGGAGGAGAGGAGGTTTTTAAACGTTATAGAAGGCCAACAGCTGGTTGCTTATCCCTCCCTGGGTGCATTAACCTCGTTGGCCCTCTTTCAGCTGCACCAGGACAAGGAGCCTCTGAGCATCTGGAGCTGCCGCCGCTGCCTGCTTAACACCAGAGACACACCGGACGCCACACACAGCGCCCCGGCGTGCCGGGAAGAGCGGCCAGTTTCCTATCGGTGCCAATGTTAACCGCTTGGACCATTCTTACCAGCTGCGCCCATGGTACAGAGCTCCATGGCCGGCTCGCGATCTTCCGTGATCATTTTGGCATCTGGTCTATTTTCTCGGCAAGTGCCTCTCTACGCCCTATGATTGGCACAATGAGGAGCAGCAGCTCTTGTTGACCAGTATGGAGAAAGGGCTTCATGGTGTGAACAGTCAGGCTCCTGCTCTTCTGGTGTGAACAGCCAGGCTCCTGTTCTTCATGATGTGAACAGCCAGGCTCCTGTTCTTCATGGTGTGAACAGCCAGGCTCCTGCTCTTCATGGTGTGAACAGCCAGGCTCCTGCTCTTCATGGTGTGAACAGTCAGGCTCCTGTTCTTCATGGTGTGAACAGTCAGGCTCCTGTTCTTCATGGTGTGAACAGTCAGGCTCCTGTTCTTCATGGTGTGAACAGTCAGGCTCCTGTTCTTCATGGTGTGAACAGTCAGGCTCCTGTTCTTCATGGTGTGAACAGCCAGGCTCCTGCTCTTCATGGTGTGAACAGCCAGGCTCCTGCTCTTCATGGTGTGAACAGCCAGGCTCCTGCTCTTCATGGTGTGAACAGCCAGGCTCCTGTTCTTCATGGTGTGAACAGTCAGGCTCCTGTTCTTCATGGTGTGAACAGTCAGGCTCCTGTTCTTCATGGTGTGAACAGCCAGGCTCCTGTTCTTCTGGTCTGAACAGTCAGGCTCCTGTTCTTCATGGTGTGAACAGTCAGGCTCCTGCTCTTCATGGTGTGAACAGTCAGGCTCCTGTTCTTCATGGTGTGAACAGCCAGGCTCCTGTTCTTCTGGTGTGAACAGCCAGGCTCCTGTTCTTCTGGTGTGAACAGCCAGGCTCCTGCTCTTCATGGTGTGAACAGTCAGGCTCCTGTTCTTCATGGTGTGAACAGTCAGGCTCCTGCTCTTCTGGTGTGAACAGCCAGGCTCCTGCTCTTCATGGTGTGAACAGTCAGGCTCCTGTTCTTCATGGTGTAAACAGTCAGGCTCCTGCTCTTCATGGTGTGAACAGCCAGGCTCCTGTTCTTCTGGTGTGAACAGCCAGGCTCCTGCTCTTCATGGTGTGAACAGCCAGGCTCCTACTGTTCTGGTGTGAACAGCCAGGCTCCTGCTCTTCATGGTGTGAACAGTCAGGCTCCTGCTCTTCTTCATGGTGTGAACAGCCAGGCTCCTGTTCTTCATGGTGTGAACAGCCAGGCTCCTGTTCTTTATGGTGTGAACAGTCAGGCTCCTGCTCTTCATGGTCTGAACAGTCAGGCTCCTGTTCTTCATGGTGTGAACAGTCAGGCTCCTGTTCTTCATGGTGTGAACAGTCAGGCTCCTGTTCTTCATGGTGTGAACAGTCAGGCTCCTGTTCTTCATGGTGTGAACAGTCAGGCTCCTGTTCTTCATGGTGTGAACACTCAGGCTCCTGTTCTTCATGGTGTGAACAGTCAGGCTCCTGTTCTTCATGGTGTGAACAGCCAGGCTCCTGTTCTTCATGGTGTGAACAGCCAGGCTCCTGTTCTTCATGGTGTGAACAGTCAGGCTCCTGCTCTTCATGGTGTGAACAGTCAGGCTCCTTTTCTTCATGGTGTGAACAGTCAGGCTCCTGCTCTTCATGGTGTGAACAGTCAGGCTCCTGCTCTTCATGGTGTGAACAGTCAGGCTCCTGCTCTTCATGGTGTGAACAGTCAGGCTCCTGTTCTTCATGGTGTGAACAGCCAGGCTCCTGCTCTTCATGGTGTGAACAGCCAGGCTCCTGTTCTTCTGGTGTGAACAGTCAGGCTCCTGTTCTTCATGGTGTGAACAGTCAGGCTCCTGCTCTTCATGGTGTGAACAGTCAGGCTCCTGTTCTTCATGGTGTGAACAGCCAGGCTCCTGTTCTTCATGGTGTGAACAGTCAGGCTCCTGTTCTTCATGGTGTGAACAGTCAGGCTCCTGTTCTTCATGGTGTGAACAGTCAGGCTCCTGCTCTTCATGGTGTGAACAGCCAGGCTCCTGTTCTTCATGGTGTGAACAGTCAGGCTCCTGTTCTTCATGGTCTGAACAGTCAGGCTCCTGCTCTTCATGGTGTGAGGCCTCTGCTCACTCAAGAATTGTGGCTTCACAGCGATTCAGCCTCCTGTGTGTCCCCGGGCCTAAGGGGTGTAAAGTACTTGAGTAATTGTACTTCGTTACAATACTTAAGTACTGTTTTGGGGGGATTTGTACTTTACTCAAGTATTATTAGGTTTGTATACTTGTACTTTTACTCAATTACATTTCAGAGAGAGAGAAAAAACATACTATTTACTCCTTACATTTAAAATGCAGACCTACAAAGTACAAAGTACAAATCTCGCAGGTCCAACTATTGTAATTAGTATATTTGTTTCTCTGGGCGAACAAACGCTATTAACGGTATTAATCCTGCGGCCGCTCATTATTTAAAAACAGCCAATCAAATCCCCATCAATGGAAAATGAACCCGCCCATACCCATGTTGATTGGTCCTTGTGCAAGACTAGAAAGCGGGGATTTTTGATTAAACACCTGCTATCATAAGAATAGACAGTCAGAAAAAAGGTTTTTACTTTAACTTATTAGTACTTAAGTACATTTACTTAAATTTTTTTTTTTTTTTTTTACTTTTACTCAAGTGTGTTTTTAGCCAGATACTCTGACTTTTACTTGAGTATGATTTTGAGACGGTACCCATACTTTCACTTAAGTATAATTTCTGGCTACTTTTTACACCCCTGACAATGACTATGTCCCTGTCGCCACGGCAACGAGGCAGCAAATCAAGGATACAGGCAGGAACGTGTTAATACATTTCAGGTCACTGTAGGTCGGGTGTCTTAGGCTGTGATCACATAGGATTTTACCCTGAAAGCCCCTGCATATTTTTTTCCGTTGTTTTCAATGGTTTTGTCGCACGCATCTCACATTTTAGGAGCACTCCAAGTTGAACCTGTCTCTCAACTCTAGATGTATTGCACCTGGCAACCGTGTTCTGTGTGTACTAGCAACGCTCACAGGTGTGTTGTTTGATGAGGAAAAAGAAACGGCCAAACTGATCATGGCCTTATAGTAGGGTATTTACTAAGGCTGTCAATCGATTCAAATATTTAATCTGATTAATCGCATGATTGTCCATAGTTAACTCGCGATTAATCTCAAATTAATCACATATTTTTTATCTGCTCTAAATCTACCTTAAACGGATATGTTTCGAGTATTAATACTCTAAAGCAGGGGTCTCTAACTCGCGGCCCGCGGGCCAATTGCGGCCCGAGGGATGATATTTTGCGGCCCCCTACTTGACATCAAAGTTTAGTGTTAATGCGGCCCGCGCGCAACTGTTTGCCGAGTCGTTGCGCGAGAGTTGGACGTTTTATTTATTTTATCACTTGTAGGCTACCATAGCGCAGGCTCATGACAGCAACGTTACGTTAGTGACTTGGTTGAAACGTGATTCCGGAGTGATATCAAGTGGAAGGCAAATGCATCCTTGCTATCTCCTCTGACTGCGAGCAGTGCTCTGCATGTCCGGCTGCACTGCCACTGTCTGTCTGTGTCTGTGTACGGGTCTGGTCCAATCACATTCAGCGTCCCGTCAGTGTTTTCCCCCCTCACCCACATTCTGCGAATCAGAGGCAGAGTAGGGCGGGTCTTAAACAGTCTGAGTCAGAGCAGAGTTGACAGCACATATACAGTAAACTCGCTCCCAGTTTTATCTCCGTGAGATAAATGTAGCTACTAGCCTAGTTTCGCCAGCAGGCAGCCAGCAGAAAAATATGGCATTTTCAAAGATGGTCAGTAAAAGAAAAGTCGACTGCAATTCAAAGGTGAATGGACTGAAAAATATGCGTTCATCCTGAGTCCCAGCACCACATGGTCTTCAATAACGTGACGTCACGTCTTGTTGTCGTCATGAAAAAAACCTTTGTTGATGAAGATCTTTCGTCATCATTTTAGTTGACAAAATTAACACTGCTCAGGTGGTAGAGGCGCTGCTTCGCCTTATTTACGACTGAGTCTATGTGTGTTGTCCATGTCAGGTCCTCTGAGATGTGGACCCCCAGGTACTTGAAGCTGCTCACCCTGTCCACGGTAGCCCCGTTTATCCTCAGTGGTGTGTGTGTCCCCTGCTGTGTTCCCCTAAAATCCATGATCAGCTCCTTCGTTTTACCAATGTTCAGGAGCAGGCTGTTGTCCTGGCACCAGCGTTCCAGTACCTCAACCTCCTCCCGGTAGGCCTTCTCGTCGTTGTCCGAGATCAGCCCCACCACAACTGTGTCGTCCGCAAACTTCACTATGGAGTTGGAGCTGAACTTGGCCACACAATCATGTGTGTATAGTGAATACAGCAGGGGGCTCAGGACACAGCCCTGGGGGGACCCGATACTCAGGGTGATGGTGTTGGAGGTCTGACCCCCCCACCCTGACCGCCTGGGGCCTTTCACTCAGAAAGTCCAGTATCCAGGTGCTCAGAGCGGAGCTCAGACCCAGCTCGGTCAGCTTGTCCACCAGTCTGGTGGGGACTATGGTGTTGAACGCTGAGCTATAGTCAATGAACAGTCTCACATAGCCCCCCTTCTGGCAGTCTAGGTGAGAGAGGGTGCTGTGCAGTACTTGGGAGACTGCATCGTCAATGGACCTGTTTGGCCTGTATGCAAATTGCATAGGGTCCATATCGCTGGGGAGGGAGGCACAAATGTGATCCTTAACCAGCCTCTCAAAACATTTCATGGGCACAGAGGTGAGTGCCACCGGTCTGTAGTCATTAAGACCTGTTGGGGAGGATTTCTTTGGTACCGGGATTATAGTGGACACCTTGAAACAGGCAGGGACCACGGATTCAGCCAGGTATAGATTAAATATGGTGGTGAACACTGGGGCTAGCTGGTTAGCACAGGACTTAAGTATACGTCCTGTTATCCCATCTGGGCCAGCTGCCTTTCTGGTGTTCACCCGCATAAATGCTCTTCTCACACTGTGTTCTGTCAATGAGAGAGTGCCCCCCCCCGCGGATGTCCCCCCCCCCTCCACGACAGCCGGTGCGTCAGTGACATCGTTAGCCAGTGAGCTAGCGTCGCTACTGTTTGCCCCAAATCGCGTGTAAAAGGAGTTGAGTTGATCCGCGAGTGAGGTGTCGGCACTCCCCATTGAGGGGGCGCTGACATTGTAGTCAGTTATCGTCCGTAGCCCTCGCCATAAGCCTCTTGTGTCGTTCTGGGCCATTTGTGCCTCCATCTTGTCAGTGTATGACCTCTTAGCAAGTTTTACAGCCTTGCACAGAGTATAGACTGTAGCCTTATACTCTTCCATGTTTCCTGACGCTCTGCCCAGGTTATAAGCAGTGGTGCGAGCGTTCAGAGTCACTCGGCTCTATTAAGCAATGATAGCTAGCCTAGCCACAATGCTATGGTCGCTGCCATTAACGTTAGCATGTAAGCTAACGACAACAACAATGGCGTCAAAACTTTTTCAGGATGTGAGTGACAAAGCCTGAACAGGATATCACAGGTTCACCCTTCTCATTGGTTTAAAATGGCCTTCATGTTTGTACATCGCCATCTGTTGCTTTGGCATTGTACTACATGTATATTACATCAGTGTTAAACCACTGTGAGCGGCCTGGAGTGGATTGGAGCGGAGGAGAACTCTCGCTCCGGACGTCGCGCCGACCCATTTTAAAACCCACTCCTCGCTCACGTCAAAACCGCCCGCTCCGCTCCCCGCGCCGCTCACGCGCCACGCCGCTCACGTGCACTGACCCCAACCCTAACCCCAACCCTAACCCTAACCCTAACCCTAACCCCAACCCTAACCCTAACCCTAACCCCAACCCTGACCCTAACCCTAACCCCAACCCTGACCCTAACCCTAACCCCAACCCTGACCCTAACCCCAACCCTAACCCTACAAACGGAAATATTTGGAATATTTGATAGATATGTTGAATTAGGTTCATAGTGGTATTCATAAAAAAATTATTGGAACGAAATATTACAAATTAAGTTTTTTATGACCTTGAACGTGATGCAATCTTTTCATGCACTAAACCCTAAGGTGACAACTCTGTCAGTTACTTAACAAGGCACAAGGGTTAAAAGGCACCACTAAGAAAGAGCAATCATTCTCCGACTCGTATTATTTCCTCCTCTACTGGACTCACATTTGCTTCCCTGCACCGCAACCGTAACATATATGTACAGAATAATCCACACCAGTTTTATGCTATTCAAACTTTAAAAACCAGCAACCTGTTACAATAAGATATGAGAGGAGAGTCAGACTGCCCCTCTGCAGACGAATAGCCAAAATAGACTTACAGTACATAGGGATGTTCGATAGGAGGTTGATAGGAGGTTGAGGTACTGGAACGCCAGGACAACAGCCTGCTCCTGAACATTGGTAAAACCAAGGAGCTGATCGTGGATTATAGGAGAGGACAGCAGGAGACACACACACCACTGATGATTAACGGGGCTACCGTGGACAGGGTGAGCAGCTTTAAGTACCTGGGGGTCCACATCGCAGAGGATCTGACATGGACAACACACATAGACACAGTTGTAAAAAAGGCAAAGCAGCGCCTCTACCACCTGAGACAGTTAAGGAAGTTCAGAGTATCGGGGAAGATACTCCAGTCCTTCTACTCCGGAGCTGTAGAGAGCATCTTGACTGGAAACATCACTGCCTGGTATGGTAACAGCACGGCACAGGACAAGAAGGCCCTACTATGAGTGGTGCGCTCAGCCGAGCGTACCACAGGTATTGCACTACCTCCCCTGCAGGTTCTATACAACAAGAGGTGCAGATCCAGAGCCTGCAGAATAATGAAAGACCCCCACCACCCCAACAACAGCCTGTTCTAGCTGTTGTACCACTGTATTGCACATCGTTGCCGGCAAAACCACCCGCATTTCATTGTATACTTGTATGCCGTGACAAATAAAACTCTTGACTTGACTTCTTGATATTGGCTTTTTTACCGATATCCGATATACCGATATTGTCCAACTCTTAATTTCCGATACCGATATCAACCGATACCGATATATGCGGGGTTTCCCCCCCCAAGAAAACGGAATCATTTCAGGTAATTAATATTACATATCTCTTGTCATAGAATTAACACAACATTATGCATACGTATGACAATAAATAAAATAAGAATTTGTTCTTACTTGCTTGCCTGGGTAAATAAAGGTTAAATAAATGGAGAAAAATTAAATAAAAAAAAATATCTTTTTTTTAAACCGATACCGGTCATTTTCGATATTACATTTTAATGCCAATATCGGACATCCCTAGTTGTAGCCCTTAGGACTCTCTCCACTGTGGCGTGGGCACAGTGTGTTCGCCGGGTTAGCGGTATTTCAGCCAGTAGGGGGCGCTCGAGACACACCAGTGATTATGACAGGCGGCTGTTAATGTCAGGCCTAATGACAGGACGGGACGGGACAGGAAGGTGCACCCCTGCAGGTTTTTTTCTCACACCGGCTGTCCCCGGCTGAACGCAACTACGACGGAAATCGTGAGTTGCTGGTCATTAAATGATACCGTTGGAGGAGTGGAGGCAGTGGCTGGAGGGGTGCGCACAGCCGTTTATAGTATGGACTGACCACAAGAACTTAGCATACATCCAGAGGGGCTAAGTGGCTCAATGCCCGTCAACCTCAATCAACCTCAATCAATCCCTCGTACTGAATTCTGCCATGAAATATGATTATAGAATAGAATATCAGGCCTATAAATGACCTAACTTATGGCCAAGTCATACATCTATGGATGGGGCCAAATCTCCTCTTTCCAATGGCAGAGTTCAATCTGGATTTAGTACCACCAGGCGCCCCTGACAGGGCAGCAAAGACCGTGAATGAAATCTACTGTAAGTACAGTTACTGTTTTATAATGTAAATAGCTCCACCATTTTTCATCAGATTGCAATGCCGTTATTTGCTAGACTTTCACAGAAAGTAGGGATGTCCCGATCGCCTTTTTTTGCTTCCGATCCGATCCCGATCATGTGATTTTAAATATCTATCGATCCGATCGTTTCCGATCCGATCTTTCACATTAGTAATCAATTTTGACGCATTTTTGTCAGAAACTGGCAGAGCGAGACAAGCCCATCTGTTGCCTATAGTCCGGGGCGCGAGAGCGGAGGCTTTTGTTATTACATTCACCCTGAGAAATGTGCTTCTGCTTCA
>NC_140179.1:14662234-14664734 GCF_963971535.1 Notolepis coatsorum | reverse complement strand
TGGTCCCTCCTGTCTCTCCTGGACCCTCCTGTCTCACCTGGACCCTCCCTGTCTCACCTGGTCCCTCCTGTCTCACCTGGTCCCTCCTGTCTCACCTGGTCCCTCCTGTCTCACCTGGTCCCTCCTGTCTCACCTGGACCCTCCTGTCTCACCTGGTCCCTCCTGTCTCACCTGGTCCCTCGTGTCTCACCTGGACCCTCCTGTCTCACCTGGTCCCTCCTGTCTCTCCTGGACCCTCCTGTCTCACCTGGTCCCTCCTGTCTCTCCTGGTCCCTCCTGTCTCACCTGGTCCCTCCTGTCTCTCCTGATCCATCCTGTCTCTCCTGGTCCCTCCTGTCTCACCTGGTCCATCCTGTCTCACCTGGTCCCTCCTGTCTCTCCTGGTCCCTCCTGTCTCTCCTGGTCCCTCCTGTCTCACCTGGTCCCTCCTGTCTCACCTGGACCCTCCTGTCTCTCCTGGTCCCTCCTGTCTCACCTGGACCCTCCTGTCTCACCTGGACCCTCCTGTCTCACCTGGTCCCTCCTGTCTCACCTGGACCCTCCTGTCTCACCTGGACCCTCCTGTCTCTCCTGGTGCCTCCTGTCTCTCCTGGTCCATCCTGTCTCACCTGGTCCCTCCTGTCTCACCTGGTCCCTCCTGTCTCACCTCGTCCCTCCTGTCTCACCTGGTCCCTCCTGTCTCTCCTGGTCCCTCCTGTCTCACCTCGTCCCTCCTGTCTCACCTGGTCCCTCCTGTCTCTCCTGGTCCCTCCTGTCTCACCTGGACCCTCCTGTCTCACCTCGTCCCTCCTGTCTCACCTGGTCCCTCCTGTCTCACCTGGTCCCTCCTGTCTCACCTCGTCCCTCCTGTCTCACCTGGTCCCTCCTGTCTCTCCTGGACCCTCTGTCTAACCTGGCAGGTACCAAAGTGGGGTCCAGGACCCCTGGGGGTCCTTGAAAGAGGCCCCAGAGGGTCCCCAGCAAAACGAGTACAGTAGTTTAATTTCAGTATTATATCATTGGCTAGAGGTTTACACCATACTACTAACTAACAGACTAACTGAGGACTATCAGAATAACTACAGCAGGGTGGCCAACCGGCAGCTCGCGAGCCGCATGCGGCTCTTTGCCCGCCAATGTGTGGCTCCTCCCTCCAATAAAAAAAAATTATAATATATAAATATATATATATATTCATTTATTTTGTCATTCATTCCATAAGACATAGAATAGACATTTACAGACTTTTTTTTAATGGTTAATTTGCATGTTCTTGGTATCTGATTCTAGGGACTATGGATCTCAGGGAATGTATTTTTGCTAGACGTTCACAGAAAGGTAGAGAAACTAACTGTGTTCTGTATTATGGCAATAACGTTCAGGTTTGTGGGAGATCCCGAAAAATAAGAGAAATTAAACAGTTAATCCAGAAGTCAGATGATTGACAGGGGCTGGCGTGGGTTTATCTTATCGGGGGGGAACCCTTGCGAGCACGGGGAGAACATGCAAACTCCACACAGAAAGGCCCGGGAGATACCCCACCTGGGTACCTGGCAACACGGCAACCTGGTCCCCAAGCGGGAATCGAACCCTGGACCTGAGGCGACAGTGTTAACCACTACACCACCGTGCCGCCTAACGTGTGTCTGAAGGAAGGTCTGTGGTCTAATGTGTATCTAATAGAGGGCCCGACATGAAAACGCTTGGGAACCTCTGTTTTCAACCATTCAGACTATACTACTGTATAATATCCCACAGCAATCTTGACACGTAAATAACTATTCTCTTTTAATTTTGCAGGACTTGTTTGTATTGACAAACTATGGAGACATGTAGACATACTAAACTTGCTCATCCTTTCCTGAAACGTGTGATGTGTAATTACACCAAGCACACCTACCTGTTTTCAAATTATATTATAATCTGGTAAGAAACGTGAAAAGGAAATAAATTCACTTTTATAGCTCCATCTGTAGTCAAAAACGTTTACGTGTGTGTTCTTCTTCTCCTGTTGTCTATTTCTTGTTCCACAAAGCTGCTGTGGAATGTTAGATGTCCGTTTCCATGGTAGCGCATTTGATGAAAATTCATCAGAAGAAGATGAAAGCAGAAGAAAACCTTTTAACTACAGATGGAGCGCTAAAGGTGGATTTTTACAAAGTTTTCCTCTTCGTGTTTCTTAACAGACTATATATTAAGTAGCCTAGTTGGGCCTAGTGTGTGATTGACACGTCACATGCTTCAGCAAATAATGAGCAAACTTGTAAATGCATAACATTATCTGCGTTCCAGATATGCATATCCCAGATATGCGCTAGGACACCTAAGATTCTATGTTTTACCTATACTCCACCACTGCACAGAAATGTGGTATTTTCTTTTGAAAATGGTTACCAATGGTTACAGGCAGCCATGCTGGAAGAATGATAACGACATAAACATTCCGTGCAAGGCCTCTATCGAGTCATCAAGACTAGGTGAGTTTAGTATTCTCTGGGCTCCGTTTTTTACTCAGTTACGT
>NC_140179.1:14654160-14662034 GCF_963971535.1 Notolepis coatsorum | reverse complement strand
ACGATGGCTTGGGGAAAATTTGGCCCGTGGGCAAACCTAATTGCCGACCCTGCCCTAAACGCTCTCCTCTTCCTCTCCTGATGAGAGACGAGGTCGAGGCCCTGGATCCTCTGACTCACTAATTGGGACCCCGCTCCTCGTTGGCTGATTAATCTGCAGGTTATTGCTATTGATCGGCTGATTGGTCGGCGATCAGAGGCGTCGTGGAAATCTGCGCGGAGGAGCAAGTGAACAAATGAACGCGAGTGAAGACAAGAGTCAGAGTGGAGACAAATGCTGCTGCTCATTAGAGAACACACACACACACACACACACAACACACACACACACACACACACACACACATGTTGTCGATGTGTCCTTGAGCAAGACCCTTAACCCCTAATTGCTCCCGATGAGCAGGTTGAGTAACAAATCGTAAAGCGCTTTGGATAAAAGCAGCCATTTACCATTTACACACAAATACAATCACACACACACATCTAGAATCTTTATTTATGTCCACATAAATACAATATTTAAAGGACACACAAATATTATCAGTGCAGTTGGACATTACACCCCCCCTTACACTAACCAAGCTCCTGATCTGATGTAGAGATACTGTAGATGTAGTGATACTGTACTGTGCCGTGATATATACGGTGTGTAGTGATACTGTACTGTGCCGTGATATATACGGTGTGTAGTGATACTGTACTGTGCCGTGATATATACGGTGTGTAGTGATACTGTACTGTGCCGTGATATATACGGTGTGTAGAGATACCGTACTGTGCTGTGATATATACGGTGTGTAGAGATACCGTACTGTGCTGTGATATATACGGTGTGTAGAGATACTGTACTGTGCCGTGATATATACAGTGTGTAGTGATACTGTACTGTGCTGTGATATATACAGTGTGTAGTGATACTGTACTGTGCTGTGATATATACAGTGTGTAGTGATACTGTACGGTGCTGTGATATATACGGTGTGTAGTGATACTGTACTGTACTGTGATATATACAGTGTGTAGTGATACTGTACTGTGCTGTGATATATACGGTGTGTAGTGATACTGTACTGTGCTGTGATATATACAGTATATACAGTGCGTCTACATCAGGACGTTAAGGAACCCGACCTAAAGCAGAAGGTCCTCTGGACGCTGAAGGTCGTAACATCATCCACACTGACCTTTAATAACATTTACTTTCCATCATTAGGATTAGAAAACCCTGCTCCTTTCATCTGCAAGTGTGTGTCTGTGTGTGTGTGTGTGTGTGTGTGTGTGTGTGTGTGTGTGTGTGTGTGTGTGTATGTGTGTGTGTGTGTGCAGGATTTAAATCCCAGCAAAGTGATGAAGTTAATCCAGACGACAGCAGAATCTCCACCAGGAGGACAGGAAGTGGACATTTAACCCTTTCACTACCACGCTACAGAAGGTTAACCTTCATCACTATCACACTACAGACGGTTAACGGCTCTGGCAATGTAAACGTATGTTTCCCCATGTCAATAAAGCCCATTTGAATTTGGAAAAAAATGTATTGAGAGAGAGAGAGAGAGAGAGAGAGAGGAGAGAGAGAGAGAGAGAGAGAGAGAGAGAGAGAGAGAGAGAGAGAGAGAGAGAGAGAGAGGGAGAGAGAGAGAGAGAGAGATAGAGAGAGAGGAGAGGAGATGAGAGAGGGTGAGAGAGAGAGGGGGAGAGGAGAGAGGGAGAGGAGAGACAGAGAGAGGGGGGGGGAGAGGAGAGGGGGAGAGGAGATGAGAAGAGAGAGAGAGAGAGAGAGAGAGAGAGAGAGAGAGAGAGAGAGAGAGAGAGAGAGAGAGAGAGAGAGAGAGAGAGAGAGAGAGGAGAGGAGATGAGAGAGGGTGAGAGAGAGAGGGTGAGAGAGAGAGGGGGAGAGGAGAGACAGAGAGAAAGAGAGAGAGACAGAGATAGAGAGAGAACAAACAGCAGGGGCTCTAGTGCTGGTTGTGTTTGAGTCGCTGTAGGCTGTGTACCTGTGGAGAGGGACCTCAGTGTCATCTATCAACTACACACACATCCATCTCTGTCCTCAGTGTGGTGACATCTAACAACACACACACACACACACACACACACAGTCACACACACGCTTGCAGACATACACGGTGGCCTGTTGGGATGTTAGATCCTAATGTGAAAAACTGTGATTTTATATGTCTGCACTTCATGTGCTCATTGTATGTTATGTTTATCTTTTTTCTGTTGTGAAGAACTTTGAGCTGCAGTTTCTGTATAAAAGGTGCTCTACTAATAACGTTTATTATTATTATTATTATTATTATTATTATTATTATTATTATTATTATTATTATTATTATTATTATTATTATTACTACACAAACACACTGACAGAGGCAGACATAGACACTTGATATCAATCAAGATCAAGCCTCCCAGTTACTCAGATATTGATACTCAATCAATCACTCTTACCCCAAGTATAGGCTCCACAATACACTAGTGATCATTCCCACCCGAGTCACCGTTAGATCCCCTACAGTAGGGCTGAGCCCAAACCTTCCAACGTTCAAATCTCCGTTCGTTACGTTGGCATTCGAATTCTAAATCAACATTTGAATTTTTTTTTTTTTTATTAAAAAAAAATATATTTTTCTTTTTAATTCATTCTGGTTTTTCTTCACAGCTGCAGATAAAGATTAGGCTACACTAATATTATAGTATTAAAAGAAACTGATGCGTTATATTCATTAAAGAAAGTTGATTTAATTGATTTAGTTGGGCTGAGGGGTTCTCCTTGGGCTGGGTCTGGAAAGTTGATTTAATAATAAAAAATACTAATTTAATCAGATTAATCACTTTATTCAAATTGAGGATTTAGTTGCTGGAATCTGGAACTGAATCAGCTACAAAACCAGCTGAACTTGCATGATGGTCTCACTGGTTGCTTTTAAAAACCCTTCCAGGCGGCGTGTATGCTTTTACCAACCCAGTTGTGTTTCCGGGTTCCTCTGATTGGCCACTGACCTATGCTATTACGCCCCCCTTTACACTCTCGCCTGAGACTCGCTGTGAAGCGCCCAGCGGGGCGAGGCGGTGGTTTCTCCCCGGCTCCGTGCGGCGCTGACTCGGTCCAGCTCCAGCAGCAGCGGCCGTCTTCTCTCCGAGGCGGCTCGTTCTTATTATTATCCCCCATTGTTCAGGTCCACATGGTCGCACAAACACGTAGGTCTGTTGTTGTGTGTCTTTGGTTTTGGCTACTGTACATGGAGTAGTGGGGGAGAAGAAGAGGAATATTTTTAAATAGCAAGAATTAATGAGACCCCCCGCCTCTCTCTCCATACAGTACCAGCAGCTGCAGGTCTGACGAGCACAGAGTTGCCAGTCGATAATTCTTGCTATTTAAAAATATTCCTCTTCTTCTCCCCCACTACTCCATGTACAGTAGCCGAACCGAAGACACACAACAACAGACAGACAGCTCAGTGATTGAAACCTACGTGTTTGTGCGACCATGTCGACCTGAACAATGGGGGATAATAATAAGAACGAGCCGCCTCGGGGGCCTGGAGGGAGGATACCGCAGGCGGAAGACGGCCGCTGCTGCTGGAGCTGGACCGAGTCATGTGAGACAAGCCGGCGGCAGCAAGGCGCACGGAGCCGGGGGGAAACCACCGCCTCGCCCCGCTGGTGAGTGTAAAGGGGGGCGTAATAGCATAGGTCAGTGGCCAATCAGAGGAACCCGGAAACACAACTGGGTTGGTAAAAGCATACACGCTTCTTCCAGGCGATATGTAATCCAGCACATCTGGCTGCAGATGTTTTGACTGACTTTAAATGGTTCTGTGAATTGTCCTTGTTTTTGTTTTAATTTCACACTCACACACTCACCCGTTCACTCACACACTCACCCGTTCACTCACACACTCACCCGTTCACTCACACACTCACCCGTTCACTCACACACTCACCCGTTCACTCACACACTCACCCGTTCACTCACACACTCACCCGTTCACTCACACACTCACCCGTTCACTCACTCACACACTCACCCGTTCACTCACACGCTCACCCGTTCACTCACACACTCACCCGCTCACTCACACACTCACCCGTTCACTCACACACTCACCCGTTCACTCACACACTCACCCGTTCACTCACACACTCACCCGTTCACTCACACACTCACCCGTTCACTCACAGACTCACCCGTTCACTCACCCGTTCACTCACACACTCACCCGCTCAAATTAGGGATGTCCGATATTATCGGCCGATATTGGCATTAAAATGTGATATCAGAAAATATCGGTATCGGTTTTCAAATTATTATTATTATTATATTTTTTTTTACATTTCTATAACCTTTATTTACCCAGGCAAGCAAGTAAGAACAAATTCTGATTTAATTTATTGTCAAAAGTATGCATAATGTGTTAATTCCACAACAAGAGATATGTAATGTTAATTACCTGAAATTATTCCGTTTTTTGGGGGGGAAACCCTGCATATATCGGTATCGGTTGATATCGGCTGATATCGGTATCGGAAATTAAGAGTTGGACAATATCGGTGTATCGGTAAAAAAGCCAATATCGAGCATCCCTAGCTCAAATGTAATCACAATCCCCCCTACAGCCTTCTGTTGCTGTTCCCGTTGCTCCAGATACTCCAGAAAGGAAGGTAGGAAATACATGAAAGGTTCTGGGGTTGATTCATTTGAATGTGAGACGTCTAGACACCAGAAAGGAGATGATTTGCACACGCTGGTCCCTCCAGCACAGCCACATATATTAGTGTTGACTGAGTCTTGGCTGAAGACGTCTGGTAGCGACTCTTCTAAAGCTTTGAACCAGTTTAATGTGTTTAGAATAGACAAGAGCGGCTTATTTATGTGAAATCGTGTTTCTCTCTCTCACTGTCATGAATGATGTCACTGTCGTGAATGATGTCACTGTCCCAGAATGCTTTGTGTCTCTTGTGTTGAAGGTTGATTTGGGGCCTAATAAATAATCCAGTCATTGTGTTTGGTGTCTAATAGACCTCATCTGCTGATACTACAGTAGCCAATATAGCAGATTTACTCTCAGTATCTGATGTTGAAATGATTGTTATGAGTGACTTTAATCTTGATTGGTTGAGTAATACTTCTAGTTACCTCAAGGAGGTTAGTGGTAACTCAATTGATCCCAGCTGGTTACTGAACCCACCAGTTCAAATCTGAAAAAGAACTCTAGGTCTACCTTAACCCCTTAACTCATTCAGCGCCAGGGATTAGCCTGGTCCCGTTCTAGCTATGCCACGCTTTAAAGATAGGGGTGCGTCACCTTGTTTGTAGAGCTATATCTAGATTCTATATTATAGCTATGGAGACAATACTATAGTCATTTGACAGTGACTTTCTTCCGGCCAAGATGCAAAAAAGAGATAATTTTTTCATGCATACGTTCGCGCGTTATCCCGTGGTGAATATAAGTATAGTTTAGGAGTGATCCGGGATAATTCCTGAAAAGCGAGTTATAGGGCGCTACGTGTATTCTACTATAAGTGTAACTGAGGGGTACAATTCCCTGACTGTATTAATAAGTATGGTATCATTAAACCACTACCGTTTTATGTACATTACTACTGGCCATACCGTACACAAGTATATGATGATGAACACTTCCCCACAATGAAATCGGTTCCACACAAAGTTGTATTTAAGTATTTATTGCAGTATCTATGGTACTCTGGGGAGGCAGCGGGAGATTCTGGTAGGGGGTTCCCACCGGTTGTAAGCCAGCAGGGGGAGGAAATGTTCGAATGCAAAGTCTGGATCCACGGGGACTCAATAAGCTCCTGCTCTGGGAGGCGGTATATTACTCCCTGGATCGGCAGACGAAAAGCAGCAGCTGTAATCCAGTATGCGTGCAGCACAGGTGAAAGCCGGCCAGCCTCTCCAATAGAGACGGGCTCGAATGATGTTCCTCACGGGTAGATCCCACAGCAGTGGGTGTAGACGATTCTTCTCCGCTCCAACAGCCTGGTCCAAAGCAATAATAATAATAATAATCCAGCCGGAAAGGGGCTCTGCATTCACCGGTGTAGATCCTCCGGTGCGCGGTACTTCACATTAACTAAGTTGAACTTGACGTTATTCAACTCAGCTCTGACACTTTACTATCCTATTCGCACGCGGCTATAAGTGCTCTATTTAGACGCACAGTTGCTCACTTCACTTGGTCCTTGACTCGTGATGAAGGCTTACTAGTAAGGAGCGAACGATACGTTGAACAAACGTATTAGGATAAGACAAGACTCTATTTTGGGGCAAAACGGGCCCTACTTCACCGCACGTTGCATAGTGGGTGAGGCTTCACTTGGGTAACTAGAACTCGAACTACTTCAACTGAACTCGGACTGAACTACTTCTGTATTCACCTGCGCCATATTTATATGTACGGGGAATAATCTAGTGCCAACCTTATTTCTGTCTCGTATTCCTGGGCAAAGCCGGGCATGTACAGACATGTCTTGACGGTGGCTTTGAACTCGGCTCTGAGGGTATGGCACTGGCGCTGGTGGAACGCTATCCAATAAGAGAACGAAATATTATGGTCTGTACTAGGTTAAAGGGATATTCCGTGTATATGTACAAAGAATACACAAGGGATATCAGACAATATACAAATATTATGCAATATATATCAATCAATAAATACATATATTCGGTTTAATCTGACCCTTTGTAACAATAAGCGTTGGCGTTTCCTGCCTGGACACGCTACTATTTCCAAAACAAATCCATATAATAGGTATTATGTTTCATCATGAATGTATGAAAGGGGGGGGGGGGGTAATTTTTTTATTTTTATGCTTTGATGGCCAGTAACGGCATTCGTGTTGAACACTACAGACGCTGATCAGCTGGATGGATATGAAAACATTGTTGGATGAAGCTGAAATTGTTGTCAGATAGTCCTTACCTTTGGTCGGGGGTATTCCAAAAAGAATATTCCAATTGTCTGATCGCAATTTCCAGTATTGGTTTCCATCTGAGGCCCGGATATAATTTATATAACTTATGGATTGAGTGTGCCAGATGCGTTTCGAAGTGGTCGGATGAAGCGATTTACTCGGCTCCGTCTAAATTTTGCGCCAAGAGGGATTTAAACCTAACACGCGGTCTGGAACAGGGTTTACTGCACTCTGGATACTGCCACCTAGCCAGATCTGGCCGGTACTGCACCCTTAGAGTCCCAGTATGCCTTTTAACGGCAACCTACAGGTCCGTGACATTGAATAGAATATTAAAATCGAAAAAAAGAAAAACTGACCAAATAACGAGTTTACTCGTTGTTGGCGCTCAAGCGCTGGCGGCCAATAGCAAGTAAACTCGTTGTTGGCGCAGAAAGTGTTAAGGCCGATCGGCCCGGTATCGGGTTAAGATGTATTTCACGTCATAAATAGATCAAAACAGTCCGTATTAATTAATGTTGCGTTTCTTTTTCAAATGTAGCCAAGAGTAAAGACCCTAACCCTGTCAAAACAGCAGTCAAAGTGTATATTTTCAGCACTACGTTTGTTTACCAATGATTTTAAGTGTTATTAGCTAAATATGAGCTTATAAAAATCTCTGTGCATTGCATCGGAAACCGGATGATTTAGATGCAAGGACATTTCGCTGTCATGGAATAAGAAAGAAGAGAACAAAGCAAGATTCGCCTAAAAATACATACCTAAGTAAATGGAAGATTCTTCTATCCCCAGGCCATCAGGTTGCTCAACGAACAATAACACTATGCAACAACCATCAAATGCACTCACAACACAACACACACAACACACACATCCACACGCACACACTCACTTTAAACAAACAACACACTGCAGCACCCACTCTCCACA